>NW_006160032.1:1171499-1181731 GCF_000334495.1 Tupaia belangeri chinensis
CAAATTTTGACACAAAACTTTGGGGGGTCCACAGTTAAACTATAGCTTTCTTTCTCTGGCCCCCAAATTTCATGAGCTTCTCACACAAAATTATTCCAAGGGCCAGCCCCTAGTACACCAGTTAGGCACTGCACAAAAGAAGTCAGACCCCACCTGGCTGACCAGTGTTTGAGTCTTGATTGTGGCACACTGAAAAATATAGCAGACTCATATGCACAATACCTAGGATCCTCACAAGATGGAGAATTGGAGGAAAACTGATAGCAATATGACTAGGCCATGTTAGGAATGCTTTCTTTCTTTCCCTCTTTCTCTCTCTCTCTCTCTTTATTGTATGGGCAAGTAACCTCTGGCATTTAAAAAAAATTCTAATAGTCCTAAATTTTAACATGTTCCAACACTAACTCAAAAGTCCAAAATCAAGCCATAAGTCTGTGAAATCAAAACAAATTACATGTTTCCAAAATATATTTGTGGGATATGTATGCAGTAAAAATTTTCATTCTACAAGAATAAAGGACTAACAGGCCCCACACAAGTCCAAAACCAAGCAGAGTAAATAATTCCAAAATAATTTTTCACCCATGTGCCACATTGTGGACTCATTAATAGCGGAAGGGGTTTCCAGAGTCTTGTTCCCATGGCCTTTTTGGAAATAAGGATCACACTTCAACTCTCTTAATTTGGAATCTCATGCCTGAAGTTCTTCCAAACCAGCATTCGAGGCTGGTAATGCTACAGTTCAGGGGTTGTAAGGGCATTTCTTCCTCTGCAACTCCACTAGGCAATGTTCTGCAGAGGACTCTGCAGCAGCTCCAACTTCATTTCACCCTGGCAATGCCGTGGTAAAGACTCTTGGTAGTAGTTTCAACTCCACATTTCCATTTGGCTTTGCTCAAGTAGAAACACTATATGGTGTCTCCATCACTCTGACAAATCTCTGCCTAGGCACCCAGGTATTCCAGGCATCTTTGAAATCAAGGGAGATGCCTTTGTGCTTCATGGCTCTTGAATCCTGGGAGCATGTGGAATTGCCTCCATGTGTAAGATCTATCACTCGTGCAGTAAGAAGTGGTGGCCCCAATGGTATGTTGAGCTGCACCTGGGGGTGGGGGTTGCATTTAACTACAACTGAGACTGAGAAATGCTTTATGAAGATTCAGGGAGCAGACTCCTACTGCAGCTCAGGGCAAGGAGTCCACCTCACACCAGTCCCCTGAGACCATTTTACTACCCTAGGTCTCTAGTCCTTCAATGAGAGGGGTAGCCTTGAAGATATCGGCAATGCCCTCAGGTCATTTCCTTCAGGGCCTTGACAATTAGCATCTTGTCACTGGACCACAGTTTGAGTGTTTCCTGCCAAAAACGCATTTTCTTTTTTTTCTATATGGTCAGACTGGAAATTTTCCACTCTGATTCTCTTTTCTTTTCTTTTCTTTTTTTTTTTTCTGTCATTAACTTATATGTTTGCACTTCCATTTAACCATAAGCTATTAGAAATTACCATGCAGTTCCTCTATGTTTTGCCATATCTCTATGACTCTTAAATTCCTCATTCCACAAAGACTTAGGACATACACAAATTTTCTGCAATGGTATAACAATGATAACTTTTACTCTAATTTTCAATAAGATGCTCATTTTTATCTCAAAATCTTAGACTGCCTTTTACTTTCCATATTTCTGTCAGCATTCTGTTCATGGCTTTTTAACCAATCTCTGAGAAGTTTCAAACTTTCCTTCTTCTCTCTATTTTCTCATCAACCATGAAAACAATCTCAAATACATTCTTGGCTTTCTCTAGACTGCTCCTCCAAGTTGTTTCAACATCTACCCATTACTCATTCCAAAGCCACTTCAACATTTTCAGGTTTACATTATTAGCAAACAACTCTACTTCTCAGAACTAATTTTTCTGTCCTGGACTTTTCTTTTACTACATATGAGGTCATACCATATTTGTTTTTCTATGTCTGGCTTATTTCCCTTGGCTAGTGTCATACAGGTTCACCCATGTTGCCTCAAATGACAAAATTTTATTTTTTATGGCTATTACTCCACCGTGTGTGTGTATGTGTGTGTGTGTGTGTGTGTTTCTGTGTGTGTACATGTTCATCTGTAGTGTTTAAGTGTTCTCTTTCTTCCATATCCTCATAAACACTTGTTTTTGTTAATTTTTTTTGATAATAGCTATTCTAACTGGAGTGATGTAGCATCTCCTTGTGGTTTTGATGTGCATTTCCCTGATAATTAGCAATATCAAACTATTTATCTACATATTTGTTGGACATTTGTATATCTTCTGAAAAAAGTCTCTTAAAGTCTTAAATGTCCCTTAATATCCCATTAAATCATATTTTAAATGGAATATTTTTTATAATTGAATTATTTGTGACCCTTATATATTCTGGTTCTTAAGCCCTTGACAAATATATAGTTTGCAAATACTTTCTCCCATTTATGTTGTCACTGCATTCTTTTCTTTCCTTTTTTTTATTTTTATTTTTTTTTATTTAGAGAGATTTTTGCTATGGGGCACATGTAGTCACGAGAGAGACAAAAAGCAAGAAATCACCCTCCTCCAGGGGAGATGGCCACACCACAACCACAATACCTTTTCCTACATTCTTTTCTTGGGATCTTAGGTAACGCCACACACGTACCTGGCATGAGTTTCAAGCTGCCAGGTCCCAGACTCGAACTGCAGTCGACTATGTGGGAGTCCAGCAACGTAAGCATAATGCCATCAGTTGGTCTCATCACTTCATTCTATTGATTGTTTTCTTAACTGTGCAAAAAAGCTTTTTTGATTTTGAGGTAAACCAATTTGTTTATTTTTGCTTTCATTGCCTGGGATTTTTGAGTTCTTGTCCAAATAAGTCTTTATACAATCCAATGTTTTTTTCCAGTAGCTTTATAGTTTCAGATATTACATTTAAAATTTTAATGCTCTGTGTGTGTGTGTGTGTGTGTGTGTGTGTGTGTGTGTTATTTAATATGTCAAGGCATAAGGATCTAATTTTATTTTTCTGCATGTGGATAGTCACAGAACAATTTATCAAATAAATTGTCTTTTTTGCATGGCATTGTATGTTCTTGGCATCTTTGCTGAAAATCAATTAGCTGTAAATGTGTGGGTTACTTTCTGGATTCTCTATTTTCTATTCTTTGCCCCATTGGTTTTGATGTCTATTTTTATATTAGTCCCATGTTATTTTGGTTACTAGAGCTTTGTAGTATATTTTGAAGTGTGGTAGTATGACGCCTCCATGTTTGTTATTTTTGCACTGGATTGCTTCAGCTACTCAGGCTCTTTTGTATTTCCATAAAATTTTAATGATTTTTCTCTTTTTATTTCTGTGATAAACATCATTGATTGTTTTGATCAGGATTGCATTGAATCAATAGATTACTTTTGAAAGTTTGACATTTTTAATTATATTAATCCTCCCAATCTGTGAATATGGAATATCTTCTGTGTTATTGAGTCATGTCAATTTCTTTCATCACAGTTTTTTTGTAAAGAGATCTTTCACCACCTTAGTTACATTTACCTCTAGGTACTCTTAAATAACTATTACAAGTGAGGTTATAAAATGTCCATTTTTAGAAAATACATTATTAGTACATAAAAATATTATTAGTTTTTGTATGTATGTATTTTTGTATGTTGTTTTTGTCTACTGCAACATTACTGAATTTATCAGTTCAAACAGTTTTGGGATGGTCTCCAGGGTTTTCTATGTATAAGATCATGTAATCTGCAAACATGGACAATTTGTTCCTTCTGTCTAATTACATGAACTAGGATTTCTAGCAGCATATTGACTAGAAGAGGTCAAAGTGGACATCCTTGTTTTGTCTTGTTTCAGATTAGAGGAAAAACTTTCAGCTTTTCTGCATTCAGTATGATGTCAGCTGTGACTATACTATAACCTTTAGTGCACTGAGGTATGTACCACCTATATTTAATTTGTAGACACTTTTTATTATGAAGGAATTTTTAATTTTGCTAAATGTTTTTTTCTGTATCTATTGAAATGATTATATGGTTTCTGTCCTTTTTTCTGTTATTATATTGTATATGAATGCTTAAAAGTTGACAACAAACTGCACTCTGCTACAAGCATATCAACTTAATCTTCTTATAGTACTTCTAATCACATTTTTCCTTGCCCCAAACCATACACAAATTCCATTCAGTTAAAAAATATAGATGCTCCACCAACTTCTTAACATTCAAAGTTCTACACAGTACATGTGGAATTTCTGTTGCCAAACATTTTCCACTGTTTCATTACTACACAATAAACACATCCTGGTTCACTATATAGCTTTTCTTATTCCTCTCCTTTATCAAAATGACTATTCCTGGCTTTTTCATATGTAAATTATAATTATCTCCAGAGGTTCAACATAAACACAATGTTGGCCAGAAAAATCACTCTGTTTTAAACTAAAGATATTTATTTATCATGTTCTTACACTTCTAATGGACTTATTTGGTTTTGTTTGTCATAACGTGGGTGAACTCACCAGAGACAAACAGAGGGAAGGAAAGTGAAGAATTATTCTTCAGGGAAGATAGCCACACAGAAATTCCTTTTCTTCTATTATCCTCTCAGGATTTTAGGCAT
Organism: Tupaia belangeri chinensis; assembly: GCF_000334495.1. Taxonomy (NCBI): domain Eukaryota; kingdom Metazoa; phylum Chordata; class Mammalia; order Scandentia; family Tupaiidae; genus Tupaia; species Tupaia belangeri. Next base: position 1,176,137 of record NW_006160032.1, read on the forward strand.
AAATGCATACATGCCCAGTATGATATTTTTTTGCCTTCCTTTTATTTTTTAATAAAAATCTGGTTTTCTAAAAATTGTTTATTTAACTTTATTTATTACTATTTTATTTCAATAGAAGCAGTTTTAACTTTAATAAATCAAAATCAAACAAATGCTAAGGGAAATTTGCTTAATGCTTAAAGCCAGGAGGACCAGCAGTTGGCATAATGGCTATGTCACTGGACTTCCGTGTAGTCAACCATGGTTCAAGTCCCAGACCCCGTGGCTTAAACACATGCTGGGCATGTGTGTGTGCCCAAGATCCCGAGAGGAGAATGGAGGAGAATGGATTGCTGTGTGGCCACCCCCTTGGGGGGGTGATTTCTTGTTTTCGTTCTGGTGAGCCCACATGCCCTATAGTGAAAAAAAAAAAACAACTTAAAGCCAGGAAACAGGTTAGGATTTTGTTCAAATAGTAGGTACATGAACCTACAGGCAACTCAAGACCAAGACAAAAATCCCTAAATCTGGAAAACAAAGCCTAGAAGAAAATCAGTTATGTTTTAGTCAAAAGTCATCAGATTCTATTTCACCAGTTCAGTCTCATGTACTTAATCTATCCTTCTGTTGTGGTCAGATCTTACCAATTAAGTTCTAGGATATAATGTTCAACTCCAGACTTGTCTCTTCCATTAAATTGACCATTTTCTTAGTTGTTTTTGAACTTTAATTTCTGTGTGTCTGTATTTAGTTCTCTTGGTATAGCACTCCCTTCAGAACTTCTTGGAGAGTTGGTCTGGTGTTGGTCAATTCTTTCAGGTATTGTTTATCTGAGAACGTTCTTATCTTTTCTTCCCATATGAAGGATATTCTCGCCAGGTACAGTATTCTTCGTTGAAAATGCGTTTCCCTTAACATTTTGAATATATTTTTCCATTCTTTCTTTGCTCACAATATTTCTGATGAGAGGTCTGCTGTGAGCCTAATGGGATATCCTTTGTAGGTAACTTGATGTTTCTCTCTCACTAATCTTAGTATCTTGTCTTTGTCTGTGGTTTTGGTCAATCTGGCTATAATGTGTCTTAGAGCAGATCTTTTTGTATTGATTCTATTTGGGGTCCTTTGTATTTCTTGGATTTGGATCTTCGGATCTTTGAGTGCCTCTCTAGGTTTGGAAAGTTTTCTTGTAGTAGTTCATGGAATAGATTTTCAATGCCCTTATGAGTCTCTTTGCCTTCTGGGATGGCAATTATCCAGATGTTTGGATGTTTGATGGTATCTAGTATTTCTCGTATATTATTTTCATTTTGGGAGGCAATTGTCTCAGTCTTCATGGTGGTTTTTTCTAGGCCAGCTATTTTATCTTCTACATCTGAGATTTTATTTTCTGTATGATCTAGTCTGCTTTTAACACTTTCAAGAGAGGTTCTGACTTTCTGTATTACAGCCTACATTTCTAGCAGTTCCATCTGATTCTTTTTATGGTGTATATTTCCTCTTTTTTGTTTTTTGGAGAGGTTTTTGCTATAGGGCATGTGCACTCACCAGACAGAGAGAGACAGAAAGTGAGAAATCACCCCCCCAGGGGGGATGGCCATGCTGTAATCCCTTCTCCTCCGTTCTCCTCTCGGGTTCTTGGGCACGCACGCACACACGCCCGGCGTGAGTTTTAAGCCACCAGGTCTGGGACACAAACCGTGGTCAACTACATGGGAGTCCAGTGACATAGCCATTACACTAACTGCTGGTCCCATATGGTGTATATTTCCTCTTTAAGATCTTGCAAGAATTTTCTCACCTCCTGAAACTCATCAGCTACTTCCTCCTGCCCCTTCTGCAGTTCATTGTCTCTCTTCTCTGCCATCTTAATAGCTTTGTCACTATGAATATTTTAAATTCTTTATCAGACATATCCCTGAGTTCTACTGTACTGTCTGAGGATGAAGAGGAGTTATTCTTTTCCCTTGGAGGAGAGATATTTTCTTCCTTTCTCATATTTTTGTGACCCTGTGTTGATTTCTAATCTTCTAATGGATTGTGCATTTTTTCCTAAATCTTGATGTTCAATCTGAGCATTCAGAGGTGTGCAGGAGAAGGTGATCTGCAAATCTCTTATTTTCTGTTTTTCACTCTGTGTGTACCAGATTCAGTGTTTTAAGGAATATTCTGACCCTAATCATATTCAGATGTTTGGATACTGTTCACTTAGACCTGTCTAGACACTCAGTACATGGAGGCCACTAGAAATGGATCTGGAGGAAGAAGTCTCAGCAGAATATCTTCATTTTTAGTCTCTGAAAGCAATATTTCACAGCTCAAGTTCAGTCTGCCCTCCAGAATTTTTAAGCTGTTGGGTCGAGGATAGAACCATGCTTGGTCTAGTACTTAAATCATCACGCCACCTGTTGGCCCTCCAAATGACATTTTTTTCCTGCCTCTCTGAGTACATTCATTGCTTTTTAAAATTTTCTTATTGTACTTTTTAATTATTTGTTGTAATAATATTCATTATTAGTCATTAATTTCTTTTTTTAATTTTTTATTTATTTATTTTTTTTGGAGAGATTTTCACTGTAGGGCACGTGCGCTCGCCAGACAGACAGAGAGAGACATAGAGACAGAAAGCGAGAAATCACCCCCCGGGGGGATGGTCACGCCGCAATCCCTTCTCCTCCATTCTCCTCTCGGGATCTTGGGCACGCATGCACATGCGCCCGACGTGAGTTTTAAGCCACCGGGTCCGGGACACGAACCGTGGTCGACTACGTGGGAGTCCAGCGACATAGCCATTACGCTAACTGCTGGTTCCCTTCATTAATTTCTTTAAGCAATGTCAATATCTGAACAAAATTTGCCCTCATATTTTTCACAGTAAATGTTTGATAAATTATTGACAAAAACAAAGTTATAAAAGCAGAGAAGTCATCATTACAATAATACCAATGATTGCTAAGTGTAACAATATTTTTTAATTGTAAGACACTGGATTAAGCACTTCATGTGTGCTTAATATAAAAAATAAACTATACAAGGTATACAAATTAACTTCTTTGAATCTAAGTAGTCTGGATATATATCTCTCTCCAAAGTTACCACTAAATATCTATGATAGTTTAAATCCCTAAATATTCATCACTTTTTTCCGCTAGAGTTTGGGGGGATTTTAAAAGCAACATACATCTTCAAAGAAAAGATCATCAATTTCTGATGCTGCTCACAACTACAAAGCCTGTGAAGGAGAAGGGGATGCAGTTAAATGTCATGGATGCTTAGAAAAAATATTTCCAGACTTTACTCATTTCCTCTGTCACTGAGAAAATATTGTGTTTAGACAATAAGAAAAGAAACTACTAATAGAAATTGCTGCAAATTCTGTTTGTGTTGATCCATCAAGTTCAAACCTTTCATTTCATGGACTGCAGCCGTTTATAAGAGAGTTAGGGGAGCTGTACTATTCATTTCTATAATTAAAAAGATACCCGGTCATTGAAATATAATGCCCTTTTTGGTGACTGTCAGCCGCTATGATTGGATGTTAGCAATGGGCCACATAGAAGATGAATTCAGGTAATCTCCCATTTTTTTCTCCTTCTCTCAGAAATGTCTCAAATTGACACTAATTTGATAGTCTCAAATCCCAGAGCCCCTTGGATACTGAGAATGGAATGTAAAGAAATTCTCCTTGGTGTCAGTCAGTAACTTTCCCTTTTCTTCAGGTTACAAAAGGCAGTTGACAGGAAGAGAAGGTCTGCTCACTGATACAACAAAGATGAACTTAAAACTGGATTGACAGACATCTGCTCTGACTTTATTTTTCTCTAATTATAGTAGTAGTGATGATGAAGAATAGATGATAAGAGTTCCTGGGAAGATAGATACCTTTAATAGTCCTTGTCAAAGTCAAATGGCACAAATAGAAGTCCCAATAAAAATGAAGCCAGGATTTACTGTGCACATTCCCCTTCTTCCTCTCATCTATGAACTTAATAAAAATTAAGGATTAGAGTTTGAAACACACAGAACCATACTCTGTATCCTCATTGTCCAAGAATTTCCTAGAAAATAGACTCTTCCCAATCTCTCCTCTTATGCACACTGTAACTGAGGAGTAAATATGAGCTGAGAAAAAAAAAGTAAGAAATAGAAAATGGACTCTTACTCAAAAACAAAAATGGTAAAGCACATTGCTTCTATGTAGTGTTCAAAGTGAATTTCACCGATGGCTGGAAAGAGGTCTTACACACATACTCACGGTAGGTGCCAGGGATGAAGACTTTGGATAGAAGAGAGATAGACACTAGAGCAGCACGAGATGCAGCCGGTATTAGCATACATGGCTTTGTTCCTCTGGGGAGTCTGCACAGCAATCCAGATCTTTATTGTATTTTGCTTTACAGTTCATTTATACTTCTGCCCTTATCTGAACAACTTGCATAACATATGATTCAGGGGATATCTGTGCCATATCAAGGGGCTACCTTCTCACCTTAGGGGAGTAAACCAGACTAAGGATGCAGATAGCACTGTCTAGCATCCTACAAAGAAGTTTATTCAAAGTCTAGCACTTTTCAAGGACCAGAAAAATCTAAGTGGGAACATAAATATACCATTACATGTTTAAATTCCAATTAATTCATTAGCTGTTCAGTAGGAGAATTAAAAGAGAAAATATTAGTCAGATATGCTCTGGAATATAAACCCCACGAGCTGCTCAGTACTCTATCCTCACTACCCAGAAGATTTCCTGGTACATAGCTGGCCTTCAATTATTTGTTGAACTAATGAATATGCAAAAATATTCAGAAAGCTGGGCCATCTCCCAGATGTTATTCAGGGCTCAGATGATGCACAGTAGCCCAGAAATAGAAAACACCCTGGGCAATTTCAGTTCCATACTGGTTTCTATAAGTCACATTTCCTACTTGATTCTTTCAGAAAATCCAAGTAAGGACTTGTTTAATTAGCAGCAAGTATTGAAAGTCATTAAAAACACAAGTTCAGCTCAAACATCTGCTCTTTTTATCTTTGGTATCCCATTCAAACTTATTTTATATGTCCTTTTATTAGGAGAGTTTCCTGGGCGACCCCCTGAGGAGAGAGAATGCACTGGGAGTCCTATTTGTGTTTGTGGACACCACCTGGATGCAGTTTCTTAAGAGCTTATTGTGTTACTGTCTTTTGTAGAAAAGAACCTGTCAAACTTACTAAGAGAAAGGGTCCAAGGTCAAGAATAGAGTCTTCTGCTTTCCAAAGACATTGTCACATTTCCCATGGTTAGTTTATTTTAGCATATACAAGAACAAGGTGTTTCAAGTGCTGAAATAATATTCTACCATCTGTCATCTACACCAACAGGTATTCTTTTCAGGGCAAATGTGTGCCCTTCATTCATTCCTTTATTCAACACATAAACATATTGGGCATTTACCTCAAGTAAGCTCTGTGCTAATACCGTGGCTAAAAAGTACATGCATAGTTCCTTCCCTCTGGAGGTAAGGACTTGATTCTTGGTCAGATTCTCATTTGTGGAACAGAAAATGCTTGCCAAAACTTATAAGACAAAAAAAAAAAAAAAGGCTTTCTCCCCTCCCCCCCTCCCTCCCTCCCCCATATTAA
>NW_006160032.1:1182024-1206334 GCF_000334495.1 Tupaia belangeri chinensis
ACTTGATGCTTGGTCAGATTTTCCTTTTTGGAACAGAAAAAGCTTTCCCAAAATTTTAAAACAAAAAAAAAAAAAAAAGGCTTTCTCCTCTGCCCCTCTGCCTCTCTGCCCCATATTAAAATAAATATAATTATGGAGTGTGATATTATGATTAAGTTAGTCCATATGAGTCCAACATTATAAGAAAATATAAATGACAAATGTTGTTGGGACCAGCAGTTGGTATGATGGCTATGTCGCTGGACTCCCATGTAGTTGACCACAGTTCGAGTTCTGGACCCAGTGGCTTAAACTCATGCTGGGCACATGGGCATGCATGTCCAAGATCGTAAGAGGAGAATGGAGGAGAAGGGATTGTGGCATGGCCATCCTGCTGTGTGGGGTGAATTCTCAATTTCTGTCTCTCTGTCTTTCTGGTATGCACCCTATAGCAAAAACCTCTCAAAAAATAGAAAATGTTGCAACAAATATAACCAAAAATATACCAAAGTTACTATTCTAGCACCCTTTATCCAAAAACTTTTCCTGTGCCCTACTTTAATGTTACCACCAAATATTGGGTTATCAGGAATGTCATGACACATTTTTGCATAGGAAAACATAGAAAAATATGTCATGACTTTCCCAATGACTTAATAACAGGTTTCATTTGTTACACCTTGTCTAATGAGGTAATAAAATTAAGACTAGATTTTGCCACTGTTAGTCTATCCCAGGGAAGATATTCAGAGGGGATAATTTCTCCACCATCTTTTCAGTTTCTAACCTGCACATTCTCCTGTGTACCCTACCCACATTGAAGTGTATGATTCAATGAGTTTTGACAAATGTATATAATTAAGAGAACAATTAAATAAAGACACAGAACTTTTTCATTCCTTCAAAACACTCTCTCTTTTCAGTCAATCCAACACCCTTTATAGCACTAGATGGTCATTGATTTGCTTTCTGTCAATATAAATTATATTTACGTGCTATGGGATTTCATATCAATAGAACCATACATATGGATTTTTTTTGTACCATACTTCTTTCACTCAGCATAATGTTTTCGAGATTCTATCATGTGGTTGTTTTGCATTAGTAGTCTGTTTCTTTGTATCACTAAAAATTATTCTATTGTAGAAATACACCACAGATTCCCTATCTTTTCTCTTATTAGTGAATATTTTGATTGTTTGCAGCTTTGGGCATTATGAATAAAGCTGTTATGAACGTCTATGTACAAGACTTTTAGTAGCTACATGTCTACATTCCTGTTAAGTGAATATTTAATATTAGAATTGTTTAGTCACTATTGTGTATTTAACTTTATTTTTTAAAAGTATGAAAAATTATTCTCCAAAATAGTTGTATTGTTTTTTATTCCCAGAAGTTATATATAAGTTCCAGGTGCTCTGTAACTTTGCCAACGTCTGGTGTTGTCTCTCTATCTATTTATTTACCCTGATAGCAAGTATGCACATTTGCACATTCATGAGAAACAGAGAAGTGTGTGTGGGGGGGTGAAGTTCTGGTCTCTTCCGTCAGCCCATTGGATCCAGGACACGTGACCTGTGCCTGGAGTGTTTCTGATAGGTTGGGCTGGAGATTCAAACCACTATCATTAAGTCAGATAGGGCTTTCTGTAAGCAGTCAATACCACTGCCCCATAGAAATGATACTTTTTATTTTGGATTCTTCTGATAGATATGCAGTAGTATCTTGTTATAGTTTTAAATTGCACTATACTAATGACTAAAACTTTAGAGAATATTTTCATGTGTTTATTAATCACTTTTATATTTTCTTTTGTAAAATGTCAGTTCAAATATTTGGCCCATTTCTCTTAAAATCTTGTCTTCTTATAATTAAGTTGAAAAAACTATTTGTATACTCCAAATATAATTCTTTGGTAGACATATATATGAATGATCAGACCTTTTGTCATAGCTTTGCTTGACTTTATAAGTTCTCCTTTCTAAAGAAGTATAGATTTTAATTTCTTTTTTTTATCAACTCTTTTCTTATGTGATTAATGCTTTTGGTATTTTCACTGAAAAATATAAGGCAAATTAAGAGGAGGTATTTGGAAAATCAATAAAAAATAATGATACCACACTACTATGCCGAATAATTTTTGAGACTATCTAGGAATATATTAAATTTAAAAAAAATTTAAAGAAAAAAGAAAACACTGGGACCAGCAGTTAGCATAATGGCTATGTCGCTGGACTCCCACGCAGTCGACCTCGGTTTGTATCCCGGACCCAGCGGCTTAAACTCACGCCGGACGCATGTGTGTGTGTGCCCAAGATCCCAAGAGGAGAATGGAGGAGAAAGGATCGTGGCATGGCCATCCACCCTGGGGGGGTGATTTCTCGCTTTCTATCTCTCTGTCTCTGTCTTTCTGGCGAGCACACGCGCCCTATAGCAAAAACCTCTCCAAAAAAAAAAAAAAAAAAAAAACAGAAAGTACAAAAATCCTCTCTCACAGAAAAGAAAACAGAAAGTATCAGAACTCTCTCCTGAAGACAGGCTCAGTTTAGAAAATCTCACCCAGGGTCAGCAGGTGGTGTTGTTGTTAAGGATATAGACTCATACTTGCCTGTCCCAGATTGAGTTCCAAACCCAGTGACTTAACAACCACACTGGGAGTGTGTATGTGCATGTTCAAAATCCCAAGCGGAGACTAGAGAAGAAGGGATTGTGGCTATCCATGGGGGGAGGGGGAGAGATCTCACTTTCTCTTTGTCTCTCTCTGGCAAATGCATGTACCCAATGGGGGAAAAACACTTAATTCTATCCTTCCCCATAGTTCATATTGAATCTCAGTTCTTTCTTAAAATAACACTTAGCACACAGTCTGTAGTAATTATATTCCAGGCCAATGTATTTATTTACTGGGCTATCTCACTGAATTGAGACAAAATTATAAAATTTTAAAATTTTAAGTATATATTTTTACCTGTAAAAAATCTGTTTGTGTTTTACTTTTTGAGATAAATACTAGTATTTATAATTTCAGATTACAAAACAGCAACAAGGTTTTTAAGCATTTGTTCAAATGCTCATTGCCATAATGATAGAGCAAGGATTTAAAGGGAGCTATTCTAACCCCCCAACTTTACCTCCTTAACCTGTTCTGATGTATATTAGGTCTATCCTCTTCTGCTTGCTTTGGCAGCACATATACTAAAATTAGATCTATCCTTTTTCTGAAATCTTGTAACTTCATAAGCTAGTAAATACAATTTTGAAATGTTAAGTATATATTTTTACCTGTTCCATTCACCTGTTTGTGTTTTACTTTTCTCCATTTCTCTTTACCAGTACGTTCCCCTTGGGAGAAAAACAAAAACAAAAACAAAAACGGTGTCTCATATTTTCTTTCTACTCTTCTGGGTAAAATAGTACAGAGACTTAAAAGGTAGGTGTTGGTTAAAATATTTGGGGAAACATAAGATTTTGTAAGAATTACTGCATTTTATGTTTTAGTTCTGGGGATATTCACAGCATAGGCATACAATCAAAGGACAAGATGTACAAATTAAACATCAAGGCTTTTTTCCACTTGCTTTCTCTCTTTCCCCTCCCTCCTTCTCCTTTTTTCCTTCCTTCTCTTCAGCCCCATTGCCCCCATTGCCCAAATTCATCACCTCATAGTCTCACAAAATGTGTTAGATAATTTTCTTCTCATGTGTATGCTACCCTGTAAGATGATTTTGTTTTGTTTTGTTTTACAATAGCAGCAAGCATATATTTGCCTTACCTCTTTTATTTGAAGTTTTTTTTTTTTAATTAAACACCATATTTCTTTTTGTTATTGTTTTCTTTTATTATGCCAGAGTGTGCGTGTGTGTACGAGAGTGAGAGAAAGAAAGAGAGGGGGCAACCCTCCCCCGCCCCCCCCCACTTCAGTGCTGGCTACGCTGCAATCCTTTTTCCTCCAATTCTCCATCTAGTCAGGATCTTGGGCATATGTGTGTGAAATCAGCATGTTATACACCCTGGCTGGGATTTGATCCCTGATCAGCCATGTGGGCTCTGGCTTCCTCTGCACAGTACTTAACCACTGCTACAGAGCAGGTCCAACACTGTATTTCCAAGATCCATCTGTGTAGCTACGTGAAGATCTTTTCGTTTTGTTTTTCTAATGCTGCACAGGATCTCTATAGGATCTCATATTTTACTTATCTATTTCTTGAAATGGACACTCAACTTTTCTCTGACTCCTTTTCATCATGAACATCACAGTCAATAATAACTTCACTCATGTTCCCTTAGAGACCTGTGGGAAAAATGTTTTTGAGGCATATACTGAAAAGTGAGATTTATAGGTCAGAGGGCATACGGAAGGGTACTTAAGAAATAGCAGTTTTATATCACGCTCAGCATTGTCACCACACACTAAATTCTTACTAGCATAGAGTGTTATGATAACCCCATGTTCAACTTATGAATTTTTGACAACAAAGAGAATGTAAAGTGACATCACAGTGTTCTTTTTCCCCTTTGTAGGATATTCTCTTTCAGTAGAAAACAAGATCTTTGACATTATTTTTAACAGGAAACACAAAGCAGAGATTTAACTTAGAAATCTAGGGGAAACATTTTATTGAGCACTGATGTTTTTATCAGAAATTCACTGTTTCACAGCTAATGAGTGAGTCAAACATGAATCTGTCACCATCCCAACTATTTGTGGCTGGTACTGTTACCTTGTAAAAGAACGGAACATATTCAACTTCTAATTATTGATGCGTAGGAGAGTGGACCACAATTCTTTAAGTGTAATAAAAAAGAGCAATGTGTCAAACAAAAAGCCACTTCTAAAACAGCATATAAAATCAAAACAAAAATTCAAACTGATTTAGGATTTATGACAAGTCATCCATGAATTTTGAAATTAAAATATACATTAACTACTATAAAATTAACTTCCAAAGGGGGATACCATAGGGCTTATACCTTTCAATTCTGTCCAAAATTGTCCATTAGTGGAAATTCAGAAAAAATATCTTTTTTAGAAATGATACCAGTGCTCTCAAACTAGGAATCAATTTTTTTCATAATTTCTTACTCAATAATCAATTACTTTAATTATTATGTAAATTATCAATGTAATTTATAACTAAATATATCAAATTGATTTACTATATTCTTATTGTTCAATTTTAGAACAAATATAATTCATTATTGACTAGAATAGTTGCAATTGTTGAATCTCAATATTTATAATTTTTTTTTCAACTGAATGATAATATGAATACAGCAGAAATCTCACATTTTTACTTATATCTATATATTTAGTACTTTTAGCACTGCTTGGTATAGAGTTGATAACCTAATGTACATTCAAATAATACATTTTAATATAAATTTCTGATCGAAGTGTAATGGGAGTCAGGCAGTGGTGTGGTACTTAATAAATTGCAGTTTTATATGGCCACCTACACAGTTCTGGTACAACCCAACAGCTTGAGATACATGTTAGGTATGTATATGTGCATGCCCAATATCCCAAGAGGAGAACAGAGAGGAAGAGATTACAATGTGACTGTCTCCCCTGGAGGAAGGGTGCCTTTTTCTTTCTTTTTCTCTCTCTTTTCTCTCTCTCTCCCCATTGAATACAAATGCTGTGTAGCAAATTGAAACAAAACAAAACAAAAAGTGTAATGGATTTAGAATTAGAGTTAATGGATTGTAGTTCAGAATCATTCATTGATGATGACTCTGAAGTAAATACTCAGATTAAGAGTGATCAATCTACCTTCTGGTGGGCATTGAGTTTTATTTCAAAACGTTTCTGTCTTCCTTAGAGAAATGATCTGGTTCCTTTAGTAAGGTATCTTTTAACTGAAAGAGACATGTGACAAAAAAGCAACTCCATGAAAATACTCCAGGCATGGATATCATATGATTCTTTTTTGAGGAGAATAAGCCTAAGAAATAAGATCAAAGGAGGATCCAGAAAGGCTTTGGAAAATAGGTAATTAATGCTTGTGGGAACCCATAAAATGATACATTTCTCATTTTACCAAAATAGTTTAAGAGACCTAAAATCTAGCACTGCAATTAAAAGGTTAAAAGGTGAAGTCACTGATAAATTTAAAATTGCAAATCCATTTCTTCTCCCTTTCTCTGAGATCTTTGGCCAGTCTTATAATATTTTCCTCATCTGCAAACTAGAAATAATAACAGCATTAACTAATTTGGATTGTTGTAAAGATGAATCAATTAATGCATGCAAACTGCATTAAAAGCTAAAAGCATTCAATATGTTAACTGTTAGTGTTGCTATATTGTAACTACACTTTTTAGGATATTTCCCCTCCCAGCAAATCACAATTCTTTCTCTGAAAATTGTCTTATTCCAAGTTTTGGAAGAGCTGCTGACAGCCATTTTTCTTTCCTCTGTGTGATGGTTATTCAAATGGATTTGATTGGCAGTAGGATGAGGTTGAAAGGGTAGAGAGGTAGACGAGGAGGACAAAGAAAAAGATTAGAAATATCTGACCCAATCTAGAACAGTTTTATCTCTCAGTAATTTGAATTTTGTAAGAAAAGAAAGTTTCTAAGAGAATTTGAGTAAAATGAGGTAGCCAAACAAATCTTGGATGTTGTAGGAATACAGAAAGAGGGAAATAAGGTTGACAGTGCAATGACAAAAGCAGATTTTCTTAAAGAGATCTGGTTAGGTTATCTTCTACAAGACTTGAAAAGCCATGTCCTTCATGATATAACTATACTGCCTTCCATTATTTGCAACTTAAAGAACCTTGAACAAGACATGCATTAGTATTTACATATTAATGAAAGCTAATACATTTGGACCATTTATTTTAATCTTGGTTCTCAATCATCACAACACAATGAAACTTGGTGGGTTTTTTTTTTTTTTTTTGAGAGGTTTTTGTTATAGTGTGCATGCGCTTGCCTGAAAGACAGAGAGAAACAGAGAGACAGAAAGCGAGAAATCACCCCCCAGGGGGGATGGTCACGTCACAATCCCTTCTCCTCCATTCTCCTCTCAGGACCTTGGGCATGCATGCACATGCACCTGGCGTGAGTTTAAGCCACCGGGTCCAGGACTCGAACCGCAGTTGACTACATGGAAGTCCAGTGACATAGCCATTGCACCAACTGCTGGTCTCGGAAACTTGTTTTTTTAATAAAACAGCATAGGAACTATGTGTTTATAGTTGTCAACTATCCATGTCTTAAGAAAGTATAAAATTATGAAATAAGCCACCTTAAAATGTACAAGAGTTCTGCTCATGGTAGTTGTTCTAAGGGCTGAAAGAACTTAAAATCTTTTGTGTCAGATTTATGAACAAAGATCATGTGCTCTGGGTAATTTTGACTTCTGAAAATTAATGAAATAGTAAGTTCAAAGCAATCTTTTAAGGGGAAACCACTAACATATTGATGAGAAAATATATACACAAATCATTTTCTCTCATTATCTCTTTCCATAAATTATGTGCACACTGTCAACATGTGCAATGTCCAAGAGAAAATTATTTACCTGATTCTAAAGTCTATCTATGCATTTTTCATGAACTAGCAAATATCACTTTATATTTTCTCTTTTCTTTACCAAATGCTGTCTGACACATCTCCTTCTATTTAAAAATCAAAGGCTCACTCAAGAAACCGCATCATTCCCTTGGGCATGAATATCTGTAACAAAAATACCAGTACAGTGGTTGCAGAGAGAATTAAGAATGTATTAACTATTTAGCATTTCATGAATGACAGGCATATTCACACCTCAAATGTAAAACAGAACAGAACCTGTAGCATATATGCTCTATAATCAGCTATTCTGGTACTTTAACATTGATAGAAATGATGGATATCTATTGCTGCATTCTGTAAAAAAGAGTCCCCTTTGTGATATGATAGTTATTAGGGTTACAAGATAAAATAAATCCTTTAAAAATCATTATATATGTTACAACCACCCTGGAGTGATATTTAGCAACATGTCTCAAAAGACAAATGACTGCTTGATCACTAACCTTGATTATCATTTCTAGTATTTACCCAGAGGAGTAACAGAAAAATGAAAAATGATGTTCCTTAGAATATAATTACAATCCTAACAATAACAACAAAAAAGTGGAAAAAAGAATCTTCCAACAAATGGGGACTAATTAAAGTAATGTTATGGTAATTCATACTAGAAGTACTACTACACAGGCCCAACCACAGTAGTGTATGCTGCTAGATACTTATACTCAGCAATTTAGAATACATGGAGCCCCAGGTTTGATCCCCAGCCTATCTTAAAAAGTTGTGCAAGGTGGTATATGCCTGTAATCCCTGGAACTAGAGGGGCTGAGGCAGGAGGATCATGAGTTCAGAGCAACACAGTGACATCTTGTCTTAAACAAAAAAAACTAACATAAAGTCAATGTTTCCTAAGTCAGATTTTAATGTAGTAACTTTTTTTTGATAAACTGTAGCAAATCCATTCTTTGACTAATGTTTGCATAATGTATCTTTTTCTGTTTACTTTTTTTTTTTAAGAATTATTTAATTTTATTTATTTATTTATTTTAATTTGACCAGAAGGGGCAGAGTGAGAGAGAGAGATGGAAAGTGGGAAAGCAAGCCACTAGGTTCAGGACTCAAACCACAGTTGGCCATATAGAAGTCTAGCGCCCTTAACAACCACACCACCTGCTGGCCCCCTATTTACTTTCAATTAGCCTTTGTTGTTGTATTTAAAATTAATTTATTGCAGACAGTTTTCTATTGGATTAGATTCTCCTATGCACTCTGAATTTCTGTTTTTTATTTGGCATATTTAGATAATTTACATTTAAGGTAATTATTGGTATGCTGGGGTTTAAATATATATAAAATTATCATTTGTTTTCCATTTGTTTCCTTTTTCTTGTTCTATTGTTTCTCTTACACTGCTTTACTGTGGTTTATTTGTTCATCTAAATCTATCTTGATTTCTGTATTGAGTATAGAACTTTGCATAATTTTCAGAGAAGATACTTGAGGTATTGTAATATACATGCATAAGTTATGAATCTATCAGTATTGATATTCTACAACTTTGAATGAAGAGTTGAGATTCATTCATCGAGATTGTTTTGCTCGCCCTGCTTTTTAATTATAATTGTCTTAGATATTTTTCCTTCATTTATCAAGAATCTCATCAAATGACTTTACAATTTGTATTTCATTCATCAGATTTTATTGAAAAAAATCTAATAAAATAAGACTTCTGTTATCGCTTCCTCCTATTTATAGAATTTCCTTTAGCAGTTTTAAGCATAGTTTGTTAGTAAAAAATTATTTTCATTTTCTCTCACTTTTGAATGTCTTAATTTCTTTATTACTAAAGGCTATTTTCACAGGATATAGAATTTGTGCTTGACAGTAGTATTCTTTCAGTATTTAAAAATATTGTGCTGTTACTGGACGCTCCTTTATCCCTTCTTCTAGTCTTCAGACTCCTTTTATTCACAAAAGCTGTCTCAAATTCCAGATGATTGAATCTTTATGTAAACAATATGTCTCTTATGTATAAAGCTTTCCTTTTGGTACCATGTCAAGGTAATCCTGCCTTTGTCACCAAATATGCTCACTCAGATACTTTCTTGAATAAAATATCCACCAGTACCTAAGATAAAAGAGAGTGGAAACTTAGCAACCAATTTCACATTTTTTATAATAAATTTGTATAAGGCTAAAATGAATTTTCTATAATAAATTTGTATAAGGCTAAAATCATAATAAAATGGAATTAAAATTAATTTGAATGCATTTATTGACACACTGGCATATGCATATAAAAAATAGCAAGTATAGTTCTTATTAGAATAATCTGAAAAAGTTTTCAAAAATGCTGGCATTGGACCAGTAAGCGGTGTGTCGATTAAGGTGCAAGATCTCACATGGTCGACCAGTGTCTTGGATCCAGAGGTTTGTAAAACATACTGGGCATTTGTGCACGTGTGCCCAAAATCTTGAGATGATAATGGGAAAGAGATGACAGAGTGATTATCACCCACGGGATGTGATTTCTCAATTTCCCTCTCTCTCACTGTCTCTCTCTGGTGAGCACAGGAAACCTACAGGAAAAAAAAATTGAAAAAAAAATAAAAGAATGAAGATACTGGGGTTTTAAATCTATAGATTCTGACTTAGCTGGCTTAAGCAAGACATAATCTTTTTGTTCTCCTATTTATGAGGATTAAAACTTCAGGCCATCCTGGACTTTCCTCATATATTCATTTCCTATACTAATTCCTGTATGTCCTTCTCTGGAATTCTTCTCAATATCTACTTTTTCTTTCTGTATGTCTAATTATTATGTTAATTTAGATATTCATTAATGTTTACTAGAATTATCATAATAACAGCCTCCTAAATATTCTTTCTAATTTTTCTCTTGGCACTAGTTCTGTAATGAAGGTGAGTAATAGTTGCTATTTATTAAAGACTTCTCTGTACCAGGCCATAGTGCTAGTTATAGTATGTCATTTAGAGCTGACAATGACCTTGAGAGAGAGGTTTACTTTTTTGTTTTTTCATATTAAAAAGATGGAAACAGGAGCACTGAGAGAATATGTACTATGTTTAAAGTGGCAGAACTGTAATTAAAATCCAAATACATTTTATTTTCAAGTCTTCCCTTAAACATTCTCTTTATCGCTCTCATTTTCACTTTGCATGAGATGCTTCCTCTTTTTAAAATTATGTGTGGGAACCAGCAGTTAGCGTAATGGCTATGTCGCTGGACTCCCACGGTTCGCGTCCCGGACCTGGTGGCTTAGAACTCATGATGGGCGCGTGTGCGTGCGTGCCCAAGATCCTGAGAGGAGAATGGAAGAGAAGGGATTGCTGCATGGACCTCCCCCCTGGGGAGTGATTTCTTGCTTTCTGTCTCTATGTCTCTCTCTGTCTGGCAAGCGCACACGCCCTATAGTGAAAACCTCTCCAAAAAAAAATTATGTGTGTCCTTAGGCTTCTACTGTATGCTTTCTGAGGGCAGGAATTTAATGTGCTTATCACACAATAATTGCTCTATGAAGTTTACTAACTTTAAGTCATTTAGTAAAATCTGAATAATAGAATACTTTGCAATACAAGATAAAGTTTATTAGCAATTGTTAGCATACATTTTTTTATCTTCTCTGAGATTATATTTTTATTTTAGTTCAGGTAATAATGCTTCATCTTGATATTACTAATTTGCTTAGAATATCCATTATGTAGAGTATAAAGATAAACGTTTACTTCTTCATTATGAAATCTTCATCATTCCAAATTAATGAATAAAATATTATCAGTGAAATTATTTAGCTGTGAAATTTAACCCCTTGAAATTGAAATTATCTTATCAGTTGATTAGGTAAAATGGATGATATCTAAGGCATATATTGCTTTTACAAGTATAAAGCTAAGACATTAAGAACTGGAAAGCATGAAGCTACCAGATAGAGCAGTGGTTAAGGCACTGGACTCCCACATGCCAGACTGTGGTTGGAATCCTGGACCTAGTGGTTTGCTTTCTTACTTTTCCTCTCTCTCCCACTCTCTCTGTGTCTCTCTCTGGTGAGCACACATGCTCTATGGCAAATTAAAATAATAATAATAAATACAATTTTTAAAATAATTCTTTTTTTCTTGGAGAGATTTTTGCCATAGGGTGTGTGCGCTTGCCAGAAAGAGAGAGACAGAGAGACAGAAAGCGAGAAATCACCCCCCAGGGGGGATGGCCAGCTGCAATCCCTTCTCTTCCATTCTCCTCTTGGGATCTTGGGCACACATGCACATATGCCCAGCATGAGTTTAAGTCACTGGTAATCCTGCCTTTGTCACCAAATATGCTCACTCAGATACTTTCTTGAATAAAATATCCACCAGTACCTAAGATAAAAGAGAGTGGAAACTTAGCAACCAATTTCACATTTTTTATAATAAATTTGTATAAGGCTAAAATGAATTTTCTATAATAAATTTGTATAAGGCTAAAATCATAATAAAATGGAATTAAAATTAATTTGAATGCATTTATTGACACACTGGCATATGCATATAAAAAATAGCAAGTATAGTTCTTATTAGAATAATCTGAAAAAGTTTTCAAAAATGCTGGCATTGGACCAGTAAGCGGTGTGTCGATTAAGGTGCAAGATCTCACATGGCCGACCATTGTCTTGGATCCAGAGGTTTGTAAAACATACTGGGCATTTGTGCACGTGTGCCCAAAATCTTGAGATGATAATGGGAAAGAGATGACAGAGTGATTATCACCCACGGGATGTGATTTCTCAATTTCCCTCTCTCTCACTGTCTCTCTCTGGTGAGCACAGGAAACCTACAGGAAAAAAAAATTGAAAAAAAAATAAAAGAATGAAGATACTGGGGTTTTAAATCTATAGATTCTGACTTAGCTGGCTTAAGCAAGACATAATCTTTTTGTTCTCCTATTTATGAGGATTAAAACTTCAGGACATCCTGGACTTTCCTCATATATTCATTTCCTATACTAATTCCTGTATGTCCTTCTCTGGAATTCTTCTCAATATCTACTTTTTCTTTCTGTATGTCTAATTATTATGTTAATTTAGATATTCATTAATGTTTACTAGAATTATCATAATAACAGCCTCCTAAATATTCTTTCTAATTTTTCTCTTGGCACTAGTTCTGTAATGAAGGTGAGTAATAGTTGCTATTTATTAAAGACTTCTCTGTACCAGGCCATAGTGCTAGTTATAGTATGTCATTTAGAGCTGACAATGACCTTGAGAGAGAGGTTTACTTTTTTGTTTTTTCATATTAAAAAGATGGAAACAGGAGCACTGAGAGAATATGTACTATGTTTAAAGTGGCAGAACTATAATTAAAATCCAAATACATTTTATTTTCAAGTCTTCCCTTAAACATTCTCTTTATCGCTCTCATTTTCACTTTGCATGAGATGCTTCCTCTTTTTAAAATTATGTGTGGGAACCAGCAGTTAGCGTAATGGCTATGTCGCTGGACTCCCACGGTTCGCGTCCCGGACCTGGTGGCTTAGAACTCATGATGGGCGCGTGTGCGTGCGTGCCCAAGATCCTGAGAGGAGAATGGAAGAGAAGGGATTGCTGCATGGACCTCCCCCCTGGGGAGTGATTTCTTGCTTTCTGTCTCTATGTCTCTCTCTGTCTGGCAAGCGCACACGCCCTATAGTGAAAACCTCTCCAAAAAAAAATTATGTGTGTCCTTAGGCTTCTACTGTATGCTTTCTGAGGGCAGGAATTTAATGTGCTTATCACACAATAATTGCTCTATGAAGTTTACTAACTTTAAGTCATTTAGTAAAATCTGAATAATAGAATACTTTGCAATACAAGATAAAGTTTATTAGCAATTGTTAGCATACATTTTTTTATCTTCTCTGAGATTATATTTTTATTTTAGTTCAGGTAATAATGCTTCATCTTGATATTACTAATTTGCTTAGAATATCCATTATGTAGAGTATAAAGATAAACGTTTACTTCTTCATTATGAAATCTTCATCATTCCAAATTAATGAATAAAATATTATCAGTGAAATTATTTAGCTGTGAAATTTAACCCCTTGAAATTGAAATTATCTTATCAGTTGATTAGGTAAAATGGATGATATCTAAGGCATATATTGCTTTTACAAGTATAAAGCTAAGACATTAAGAACTGGAAAGCATGAAGCTACCAGATAGAGCAGTGGTTAAGGCACTGGACTCCCACATGCCAGACTGTGGTTGGAATCCTGGACCTAGTGGTTTGCTTTCTTACTTTTCCTCTCTCTCCCACTCTCTCTGTGTCTCTCTCTGGTGAGCACACATGCTCTATGGCAAATTAAAATAATAATAATAAATACAATTTTTAAAATAATTCTTTTTTTCTTGGAGAGATTTTTGCCATAGGGTGTGTGCGCTTGCCAGAAAGAGAGAGACAGAGAGACAGAAAGCGAGAAATCACCCCCCAGGGGGGATGGCCAGCTGCAATCCCTTCTCTTCCATTCTCCTCTTGGGATCTTGGGCACACATGCACATATGCCCAGCATGAGTTTAAGTCACTGGGTTGGGGACTTGAACCGCAGTTGGCTACATGGGAGTCCAGCGACATAGCCATTACGCTAACTGCTGGTCCCAAAAATAATTCTTTAAAAAAAGAACCAGAAAGTATAATTTAGACAACTTCACAACTATTATATTATTCTAATTATATATAAAATATACACAGACAAAACTGGGAGAATATTGCATTGAAGTATTGTTTGTGAGATGACAAATGGTATTTTTCTACCTTCAGTTTTTCTGTTTGAAAACTTCTATGTGATAAATTTATCGTATACTTGAGTAAAAAATAGCAAACTTATTTTAAATGAGCAACATATTAAAAATAATTTCACATTCTCCAATAAAATTAAAAGTAGCTGTTATAGGAAAATCAAGAGTTTATGATTTCAGTTTCTAAGGATCACATCCAACCAACCAAGCAATGATGCGATGATTACCAAGAGAAATTTATCATTGACTGAAATACATTAGGATTTTAGCCAAGATGTGGAAAGTTTCAAAATACATAAATATTAAAATAAGAAAATGGCAAAAATAAATAATGTCAGTTAAAAGACCCAAGAAATTTCTGTTACCATATTATCTGAACAGAAGGTTACTAAAACAATGATAGCCCAAGGCCCTACTGAGTTAATAATTTTTTGGAAGAATCTACAGCAGCACAAAAATCTCACTAGAAAAACATCACTAAGTATACTATGTGAGCCAAGGAAGCAATGTCTGAAACATAATACAAATATTTTGATATATGTAAGGTACCTAAAATTGTATTACATATAATTCACAGATGAGTTTAATCATTTAATAGAAATAATGACCTACTTTCATTATTATGAGAAAATATTATTAGTCTAAAATAGGCCAAATACTGAATAAAATTTTTAATGACCAATTCATTATGATTACTTCATAGCCTAGCAATAAAAATAAAGTGTAAGTCTATCAACTATAAAAGATTCACAAGTTATTTTCACTTACTGGGTCCCTCATGTGGATAAGGAAGGTATATATTTTGGGTAGAGGCCAGAGGATGTGCAAACATCCTAAAGCAGACATCTACATGCATGTGAAAAACTGAAGACAGTTCAGTGCAATGGAGGACAGCCCGATGGGAAAGGAGAGTCCAGTGAGGCAGGACCCTGTAAACCAGCAGTTCTCAACCCTCCTGGCACCAGGGACAGGTCTCATGGAAGACAATCCCTCCAAGGATGGAGTGATTAGCCCCAGGATTGGCCATGTGCACCACATCCACTGTGCACTCCATTTCTGCCACCATCACACTGCAATAGACAATGAACAATCAATTCTGGAACAAAAGAATTGTGATCCCACGAGAATCCAATACCACCACTGACTGACAGGAGGCAGAGTCCAGGCGGCAAAGCAAATGATGGGAAGCAGCTGCAAACACAAAGTCCTACCCCACACCCATCCTACCCTAACTGCTGCAGCCTGCAGACCCACACAATCCTGTCTGGTCCATGATCTGGGGTTTGGGGACCCTTGCTGTAAACCATACTCAGTAAAAGAGAGTTGCAAGATATCATTCATACTTTCACTGATGTACTGTGACGAACACATGTAATGAGTGTGGAGGAGCAAGAAGTCTACCCAATAGGGTCTAGCAGGAAATAGAAGACACACCTGGGAAAATTGAAGAGTGATTAATGAAATAATTTTTGAGTTTTTTAAAAAGTGAAGTCCATATTCAAGGAAACCAACAAGTGTTGTTAAAATATCCTGGACCTAGCAATAGGCTGTAGGGACAAGGAAAAAAATTACAGGAACTAGAGAAAATGATTGCTACAGAAGAATATTTCCAGTGTTAGAAGATATGACCATAAGAAATGAGAATTCATCATTGTCAAATAACTGCCCATTAAAAAGGAAAAAATGTATTTAAATACCTGAAGATCTCATCTCTGTAGGTGATTTCACCCTGGCCAAAAACAGGAGAAACTAGAGCTTATGGATGCTGTGCATGGAGGTGAGCCTCCAAAGTCCCAGGACAGGGTGAAGAATAGTAGAGAATAGATTAAGAAGTGCAAGTGGAAAATACCTAGTGTAGAATGTGAGGAAGCTGTGTAGGGAAAAGTAAGGAGTCTGAAATGGTAGTCCTGGTTAGAGATGCTTGTGCTGAGACTAGGAGGATGATTAGGGAGTGAGAAGAGCAGAAATGTGAGATACTGTGGAGGTGGAAGTGTCAAGACAGCATTTCATTTCTAAACAAAAAAAAATTTATTTGGCCTATTTATATACATCTAGCCCCTGCATTCCAATACCAATTTATCTGAAAACTTCAGACTATATATATTCCAGGAACTGTCATTTTCTTATGTCACACACCAAGAAGAAGCAAGGAAGAACTGGGGAATTATTTGTTCCTTATTGCCTTTTATTTTCTGGATGCTATTACTGCAGAAGACAGGTCCATCAGAGTCCAACAGACACTTTTCAACTAGATAATAAATGTGTTCCTCTGTTTATTACTCATGCCAAAGTTGTATCATATGTTTGGGATACACACATATAGTTGACATACTTTATAATAACAAACTCAGGCATTGCCTCCAAAAACAGTGATATTTAGACTATTTTTGGGTGCCCAGTGTATGGGACCTGACCTCAACTAGGAATCTGGCACTCTTTTCTTAGCCAAGATTTTTAGTATAGTCTCTTTCATCATCTGAAAAGTTTTCTTTTGGAATCTTCTCTGTTTATTTATTTTTAAATGGTCTACCCTCTCTCAGGGAACCAATTGTATACACCAAGAATATCAAACAACATATTTGAATCTACTGAGGCAAGTAAAGGCCTGTTCTGCAGTTGTTTACCTAAGTGGGCTGTGCTACAGACTCTTCATGGGGTTTGGAAAGCATAATAGTTTAAAATAATTTCTTTTATAAAAGCTTAGTTATCTATTTCTTCTGTGAAAGGAAATAAGAAGAGACAGGTAGGCACCCACAATGGGATCCCCCAGCTCAGCTCTATGCCCAATCTCAGCCAGTCCTCACAGGCATGTGCATGCACCTGACAGAGCAGCTCGAGCTGTGAGTCCAGGACCTTCCCATGTAGATCTAGTTGCATTACTGCCAGGCTACCCTCTTGCCCAAGTAATGTCAACTTTTTATTTTTTATAGAGAGATTTTTTGCTTTATAGGGTGCATGTGCTTGCCAGAGAGACAGAAAGTAAGAAATCACCTCCTTGGACGGTGGCCACACAGCTATCCCTTCTCTTTTATTCTCCTCTCGGGATTTTGGGCACAGACACCCAGCATGAGTTTCAAGCCACCAGGTTCGGGACTCAAACCATGGTTGACTACGAGGGAGTCCAGTGACATGACCATTACACCATCTACTGTTTCCTAATATCAAATTTTTAATAAAAAGGTTTAATTTAAAAGTCTTCATCAGATTGTTTTCTTAATAAGATTAAAATCCAACCTTTTTCCACATCTACATACATGTAAACATGTTATACATGACAACTTTGTATATTAAAATTATCCAGAAACACAGTAATAATGCACAGAAACGAATACAAATAATGGGGGAAAAGCTCTGTGTGTCATATAAACCATGCTTGTATTAATTTCTTTTTAACTTACTAAAATATATTTTGAATACAATAGGAAGCCTAAGCAAAAGAACTAACCAACGAGGATTAATCATGTAATTAACAAGTGTAATTAAGAAAAGATGTTAGGAATTTTCATTTCACATGGGAAATGATTAAAAATAACCTATTTCAATAATGATAAAGAGGCTGAGACATTACAACCATTTGTAAAAAGGAAGGCCCATATTAGGTTTTGAGGGTACTGACTAGTTACTGTATTGAATCAAAATGGTAGTAATGCTAATTAATCAAAAGCTGTATTGTGAAGAACTGTACAAAAGAAAAAAGAACAAAAAAAAGTAGTAAACTATGTAGTGAATGAGAAGAAAAAAGCAGAAATATTATGTTTTATCAATATTGGAAGTCCAATGGTTTCAGCATAGCGACATTCCATTAGTGAGCAAAAATTTGGGGAGTTGGTTCTTGTTGCATGTACAGAAAATGCTAAATTGGAGATTTAGTATTACACTCCAAGATACAGTGTCCTGGGTTGGGAATTGTTTTCACATTAAACAAACAAAAACATGCCTCAGTACTCAGTACCAGTGATTCAAATCTTATACATGTACTGGAAAGCAAATATACCAGTAAGAGAAAACAAAGTAATGTCCAAATTCATTTATAATATATCCTCTTTTATAAAGGTATTCTCAGATGTTTATACTTATAGTCTTTTTCCTCTCTACTAGGCCATGTTAAATAATTGCTTTTTTTTCAATTTAACTTAAAAAAATGACAGCTATTGGTACATAGTGAAATTTAAGTGACCTTTATGTTTGGGTCAATTGAAAAATCATCATGCTAGAGAAATACATTAGCATCCTCTGGGTTGTGATAAATGCTATCATGCAATAAAAATCCTGAAATTTCTATATTCTTCCTAGTGTTATGGGTTCAACACATATGCAAATATAATATTCAAATTACAGAAATAGAATGCAGAAGCTCAATAAAACATCTGTGTCTTTCCTTTGGTGAAACTTGGTGATAAAACTTGGGTGTTATGAATGTTCTTGACTACCTACACAATGGAATAATCCCCAAAGAATACAGGATGAGTATAGATGTTATGTCATTGATATCATACAAAAATTTCTTCTTGATGAGCATTTTAAGCACATACACACTTACACACATCTTTCTTTAGGGATATTATACTTGTTATCCTATGTACTTATTTGCATTTTGGAAAAAGCTTTAATCTTTACTTTTTAGTTGGGAGAGGAAAGATGAGGTGTACGAGAAAAAAATAGCAATTTAAAAAATTTTATATTACAACATAGCTGGGGCAAAAGGATCAGAGTAGAAGACGATGTGTTAGAAAGCAAACTTAAACATAAGTATGAGAGGAGGTGCCTCACATTGGAGATAAACCAAGATGTGAAGAGACACTGAGCCACACAAAACTAGTCCTTCTTACTTTTTTATCATTAGGCTATTTCTTAAGATTGTATAGAGAGAATCTGAACACATTTTCATTCAAATGTTCATTCAAAATTGCCAAATCTCTAAAATCTTTAAAGCAAGTAAGTAATAGGGGGATAGGAACAAGAAAGTGCTACCTTTAAGACATAGATAATCCTGGGCCCGATTGTGATCTGGCCATAAAGGGACCTGGACTTCACATCACATGGCCCACTGTATAGTTAGATTCGCAAAGTCACTGGCACAGAAGCCTGCATGCCCAAAATCCTAGAAAGCAAGAGTTTACAGCATGGCCACACCCCTTGGGGGTGCTTTCTCCCTCTCCCTCTGGCTTTCTACATATCTCTCCCTCTACTACATGCTACCTCTGGCAAATTGAAAAAATAAACAAAGTTGGATAATACTGTGGAAAGACAAGGCATTAAACACACATAATGCAAGACATACTGAAATCACATAGAAGACTAGATTGTTAGGTGCCAGACCAAATACTAGAAAGTGAGGACTGAAGGAGATTAGAAGAAAAAAGATTAAATGTTTTAGTTGACCAGAAGTTTTAATAGGCTTAGAACAGTATTTTGTAAAATGTGCTTAATAATTAGATTTACATTTACTGAAGGTTTTTCTAGATGGGAAGCCCACCATATGCAACAACATGGAAGCAGAAACAGTGTTCAGGGAATAATAAGTTTTTAATTAATATTAAAGATTGAGTTGCATTAGAGAATGTGAGAGATGATAATAGGATAAAAAGAAGTGCTTAGCATTTACAGAAAATTACTATATATTAAACACCTTACATATTCTCATAATAATGTCATGAGGTAATATTTTTATTTTATAGACAGAAAAACCCCCTGCAAAACAAAACAGAAAAACACACACAGTAAACAAAAAACAAACCAGAGAGAAATATGGGTGAGACTAAAGAGACTTTCGTGTAAGTAAATACCATATCCTGTATGCTAAGTGAAAGAGACAATCTACAGAATTAAATGCAACTAGCTAAGAGAAAAGAGACTATAAATCGAGTAGGGAATTTTACATTTTGTGAATTAAATTCCATTTTTTTATAGACCACTGACTTTAAAAAAAAACTAATTTGTAATGTGAATTGAAGAATGTCAGTCTAGAAAAATTCTTAGATTCAATGGAATAAATTCACAGTATTAGCCATGAATGGTGAGAAAGCAAAATTGCTTCTCTTTGAGGTAATGACAGATCTCATTTGATATAATTTTTTTAAAGATTCCATCTATCATGGAGATGCAAAAATCTGCTTTACAGATTCTACTGTCTATCAGTAACTAAAAAGGTATCATTTCCATGAAAGTCACTTAATTATCTTCAGAGATAAAATGGAAGTACAGAGGAGAAAAGGATAGCTTTATATATCTATAGAAAGTACTAGAACTTGGTCTTTCTTATATTCTTTGCTCTGAGTTTGCAGAGTTCTTGCAACCCTCAGTCACCTTTCTTTGTTTCTTTCTATGTCTTTCTGTTTTTCTTTTTATTCCCTATTTTTCTTTATTAGTGAAATGCTGATAAATTATATAATAGGAAGTATGAGAACAGGAAAATGATTATTCTGTTATTAAATAGCAGGATTATTTTGTTATAAAACCTGGTAAAGATGTGAAGCAGATTAAGGTGAACTTCATCTGATGAACATACTACTAGTATACACTATAAAGTTTTGTCCCATCCTGCGGGACCGTGGAACAGGTTCCTTGGGGGAGGGAGTGAGAGATGGGACAAAAACACACACACACACTACGAGGTGCTGGTCAAGTCGTTGTCTTCCGTCTACTTCTGTTTATTGAAGAGAAATGGCGAGTTATATACAGCTGGTGGGAACCAATTGGTTGCCCAAAATGCAAATGAGATACAACAGCATGAACCAATCATTGATGTGGGTGGATCCCTCCCGTTGCCTAGAAACCCAATCACTTCCGGGGAGAACGGTTGGTCACATGATTTCTGAGAAACGATCTGCTCAGTGAGGAAGTGAAGCCTAATGGTTTCAAGATGGTGGATAGCTCGAGATGGTTTCCGTATGCAGTGCTCGCCACAAAGTTTCACTTTTTAAGTGTATTAATCAACAAATGCTAACATTGGAAATAGGGTAGTTTAGCTAAGTTTATGTCTCATATACATATTTATGACAGAGAAAACAAAGAATCCTTCTAAAATTTAAATCAGTGATATAGTATCCATGGTTTTAGGCATTGCTTTTGAAATTTGACTAGTTTAATCTACAAATGCAGATATGTGGAAGAGATTGTTGATATTCCATAAGGTGGAAAAAGTTGGCAATCTTTGCACAATACACAGATGTCAGAAAAAGAAGTAGTAATAGCAATTTCAAGTAAAATAGATTTCATCTGAATCATAAGCTTCTTTACATAAGTTGTCTGTCATTTGACAGCTGCCAGTAGCATCATTTGGTAATTATTAACATGTTTTAATCTCAAGACAAAATGTTTTCTTTCTACGATATACTCTCTCTAACTCATAAATTTTAAAATAAAATATCTACTGCTAGTTTTTAAAAACGTCTACCATGTATCAAGGAGTTAAAAAGGAATCAATATTTAGAATATAAAATACAACCACCTGACTTATCAGAACATCTCTACAATAATACTGGTAATATAAAGTAACTTGAGAAAATGTTGTTTTTATTTCTAGGTTGAGAAAGATTAAACTACACATTTCATGGGTTTAAAATAGTAGAAGAAGGGATTCCACTTCTACTCAAGATGATTAATAGAAAGGGAATTTACTTCCTGCCTAAATCAATTTTTAAAAACTAAAGAATACATCAAGTACCAGTTTTCAAGACACTAGGCATCAGGTCAGCAGGAGTTGTGATCCATAGGACCTGGTCAACAGTGAGGGGAGCACTGTGTTTCGTTGAGCTTACTTCTTTGCCAGAGTTTCCAGGTCATGGTACAGGATTAGGAAACCCAACAGAGCTCTGGGAACTCTTTAAATCGAAGAAATGAACACAGGAAATGATGCTTACCATCATTAGTCATTAGGAATATGAAAACAAAACAAAACAAAACAAAAACACCCACAATGTTGGAATATTATGTAACTAGAAGAGCAAAATTTAAAAATACTGAGTATCATATATCTGTGTGTGTGTGTGTGTGTGTGTGTGTGTGTGTGTAGTGTATCATGATCACATGAAGATTTCCACAGAAATCCAAGGGTTTTTTTTTTCCCCAAAATTTTAATTTATTTTTAAATTTCTTATTTACATTCAATTACTATACACCTTTATGGTGTATAATACCAAGTTTGTTTAAATATTCAAAAATTAATGTTGGGTCAGCTCT
Source organism: Tupaia belangeri chinensis (assembly GCF_000334495.1). Lineage (NCBI taxonomy): Eukaryota > Metazoa > Chordata > Mammalia > Scandentia > Tupaiidae > Tupaia > Tupaia belangeri. Next base: position 1,204,482 of record NW_006160032.1, read on the forward strand.
ATGTACAGTGGTAACACACTGCTCAAAAGAAGCTCGATCCCACATGGGGACCATGGTTTAAATTCTTGGCACAGTAGCTTGAAACATGCCACACACATGTGAGTGCTTAGGATCTGACAGGCAGGAGAACTGAAGGAAGGGAATTGCAGAATGATCAGACCCTGTGGAGAGTTCTCTCTTTCTCTTTCTCACTCTCTCCTTCTGTCTCTGATTCTCTTATTCATATGTGCACACATATACTCTATCATAATAAAGAAAATGAGTTTATATATTTGAAAATTTAATCTATGTAGTCCACACAATTAACAAATTAAAAATACACAGAAAACTAGGAATATAACAGAACTTTCTCAACCTGACAAAGAGCATCAACATAAAACCTATAGCTACTATTAATAATAGGTGAAAGACCATTTGTTTCTGCACAATATGGAAACAAGACAAGGATTTCTTGAATCTACTAAAGATTCTAAGCTAGAGCAGTAAGCAAAGAAAAAGAAATTAAAAAAAAAACTTCCACTCTGAAAGGAAGTAATGATACCATCTTAATATATAGATGACATTATTATCTAACAACAATTGCCTAAAGCAATCTGCAGAAAAGCTACTGGAACTAATAAGTGAGTTTATCAAATTTAAAGGGTACAAAACAATGTATAAAAAAGTAATTCTATTTCTATATATTGGAAATTGAAATATAAGAACAAATTCTCTTCAAAGATAAATGTGACAAAATATGTGAAGTACTTATTCAATCCTAATTGTAAACTTTGGAGAGATAAAGAAGACTTAAATGCAGAAAGAAATATATCTTGACATGAGTTGGAATATTCTGTATAGTTAGTATGCCATTTCTCTCCAAATGGGTTCACAGATTCAAAACAATCAAAAATAGCATCAGGGCTTGTTTGTTTGTTTTTTGTAGAAATTAACAAATCATTTCTAAAATAAATACTGAAATGCAAAAAATCTAAAGTATTCAAACCACTTTTAAAGAGAATAAAAAAAAATTAGAGGATTAAGTCAACACTACTTGATTTCAAGGGTTATCATATCATACAAGGACAACTTTTTTATAAAAGGACTAAGGCAATTCAATGAAGAAAAGAAAGTACTTTTACCAAATGAGCTATAACAACTACATATTTATATATACAAAAATTAACACTGATCGGGAACCAGCAGTTAGCATAATGGCTATGTCCCTAGACTCCTGTGGAGCGCCCCCGCCCATCGCCTACAGTGCTCATCTTAAAGATGGCACCTAGCGGAAGCTCACTAAGCGCTCGAAGACAACTTCGAGCAAGTGGTGCGCGAGGAGCGTGGAGAGCACGGGAACATCACATGCAGCCAATCCCTACCCGAGAACTGATTTCCGCACACGTGGACAATGTCCCGATTGGCCAGGGGCCCTTTATAAGGTCCTAGGGTTGGGGAGGAGGGGAAGAACTTCTGTAACATAGCCTGGGGAAATAAAGTGCTGTAGAGAAGACCGTCTCCGGAGTCGTCTGTTGCGCGGCAAGTGGTGGCCTGTACGGGGATCGCCTTGCATCAAGAGCGGCCAGAACTCTAGCACTCCAGGGAAGCCGGCTGGTAAGTCTCACAAGGTAAGAGACTGGAACATAGGTAAAGTTAAAAGACCTCGGGATAGAAGCAGGTAAAGTTAAAAGACCTCGGGATAGAGGCAGGTAAAGTTAAGAGACCTCGGGATAGAGGCAGGTAAAGTTAAGAGACCTCGGGATAGAGGCAGGTAAAGTTAAGAGACCTCGGGATAGAGGCAGGTAAAGTTAAGAGACCTCGGGATAGAGGCAGGTAAAGTTAAGAGACCTCGGGATAGAGGCAGGTAAAGTTAA
>NW_006160032.1:1208109-1287262 GCF_000334495.1 Tupaia belangeri chinensis
GACACTGCACTCAGGGTCCCTGAAAGGGTCGCCCTGAGGAGGGCATGACCAGCTGCATATGGGTCGACACCGCTATTTCCCATCCCCAATAAATCGGTGTCGGACAGGTGGGCAATCGGCTCCATGACCTAGAGCATAGAACAGTTTGCCTAACATGGTCCTCAAACATCTGGGGGCTGAGTCCTCTACCCTCTCCTGCTTTAAAAACAAAAACGGGGGAACTGTGGAGCGCCCCCGTCCATCGCCTACAGCGCTCATCTTAAAGATGGTAGCTAGCGGAAGCTCACTAAGCGCAAAGATGGTACCTAGCGGAAGCTCACTAAGCGCTTGAAGTTGTAAACAACTTCGAGGAAGTGGTGCGCGAGCAGCGTGGAGAGCACGGGAACATCACATGCAGCCAATCCCTACCCGAGAACTGATTTCCGCACACGTGGACAACGTCCCGATTGGCCAGGGGCCCTTTATAAGGTCCTAGGGTTGGGGAGGAAGAGAGGAACTTCTGTATTCAGAACCTGGGGAAAATAAAGTGCTGTAGAGAAGACTGTCTCCGGAGTCGTCTGTTGCGCGGCAGACTCCCACGTAGTCGACCACGGTTCGCGTCCTGGACCCGGTGGCTTAGAACTCACACCAGGCGCGTGTACGTGTGTGCCCAGGATCCCAAGAGGAGAATGGAGGAGAAGGGATTGCGGTGTGACCATCCCCCCTGGGGGGTGATTTCTTGCTTTCTGTCTCTATGTTTCTCTCTGTCTGTCTGGCGAGCGCACGCGCCCTATACCGAAAACCTCTCCAAAAAAAAAAAAAAAAAATTAACACTGATCTATACTTGTACAATGCATAAAATTAATTCAAAATAAATCACAGAGCTAAACATAAGTCATAAAACTGTAAAACTATAATAAAACATTGATGAAAATATTTATGGCATGTGCAAAAATTTCATAGATGACACTAAAAGCACAATCTATAAAAGGATAACTTGGATTTTATCAAAATTTAAGATTTCTAGCCATTTAAAAGACATTCACTAAGAATCAAAGGAAAAGCCATAGGCTGGTAAAAAGTATTTGCAAAGCCCTATAAAATAAAGAAATTGGGGACCAGCAGTTAGCATAATGACTATATCACTGAACTCCCATGAAGTCAACCACTGTTTGAGTTCTGGATGTGGTGGCTTAAACTCATATCGAGCTCATGTGCGCACATGCCCAAGATCCCGAGAGGAGAGCGGAGGAGAAGGGATTGCTGCATGGCCATCCTTCTGAGGGGGAGCGGGATTTCTCATTTTCTGTCTCTCTGTCTCTCTCTTTCTGGCGAGTACACGCATCCTATAGCAAAAACTTCCAAATAAATAAATAAATAAATAAAATGTTAAAACTAAAGAAATTGGACCAAGAATATATTTCAAATTCTCAAAACTGTGTACTAAAAAAAAAAAAATATACAAATACCAAGAAAAAAAAAAAAAAGACTTCGGCACTAAACTATAAATAATACATGAACTACAAATGAACACATGAAGAGATGCTCAACATCATTAGTCATTAGGAAAATGCAAAACAAACAAACAAACAAACAAAAAAACCCACCCACAATGTTGGGATATTATATAACTTTAGAAGAGCAAAAATTAAAAATACTGAAATACTGAATTAGGGATCAGCCCATGGTGTAATGGTTGTGTTGTTGCTGTGGTTGAATAGGTTTGGTCCCAGACAGGGAGCTTAAAACTCACACTGGGCATGTGTGCATGTATTCCCAAAATCCCAAGAGGAAACCAGAGGAAAAGAGACTGCAATGTAGCCATTCCTTCTGTGGGATGATTTCTCACTTTCTGTCTCTCTGTCTCTCAGTCTCTCCAATGAGCACATGTGCTCTATAGCAAAAATCTCTCTCTAAAATAATAATAATAATAATAATAATAATAATAGCAATAATAATAAATTTTTTAAAATGAACTACTTGTTGCAAGAATGTGGAAGAGATGGAACTTCTGTACATTTCTGGTATGATTGTAAAATATCGCAACTACTTTGAGAATAGTTTGTCAGTTTTTTTTTTTTTTTTGGAGAGGTTTTTGCTATAGGGCGCGTGCGCTCGCCAGACAGACAGAGACAGACAGAGAGACAGAAAGCGAGAAATCACCCCCCAGGGGGGATGGCCATGCCACAATCCCTTCTCCTCCATTCTCCTCTTGGGATCCTGGGCACACACGCACACGCGCCCGGCGTGAGTTTAAGCCACCAGGTCCGGGACGCAAACCACAGTTGACCACGTGGGAGTCCAGCAACATAACCATTACGCTAACTGGTCCCAGTTTGTCAGTTTTTTAAGAAGGTAAATATGCACCTATTCTATGATCCAGCCATTCCAATCATAGAAATTTATTGTTAGAAAAGGAACCATAGTCCATAGAAGAACTGATTAGATAGAGATAGTCACATTACCTGCTTTTATAACTGCTCCAAACTGGAAATGAACCAAGTATCCACCAATAAAATAAAAAAATTGTGATATATTGATATAATGGGATACTACTCAAGAATAAAAAAAGGAATTAAATTACTGATTCCCTCCATAACATACCTGGATATCAAAATAATTGAGTTATAAGCCAGACCCCCTTCTCAATATAATAAGAGTATGTACTGTGTGATTCTATTGCTATGAAATTCCAAAAAATACATACTCTTCTATAGTGACAGAAAGCAGACCAGTTGCCTAGGACTTAAGGAGGTTGGATTTGGAGGAAAGATTATAAAATAGCAAAGGAAACTTTTGGGGACATGAATATGCATATTATATAGATTGCAATTGTGTTCAAAACTTACATTGTACATGTTAAGGTGCTCTGGTTTATTTTATTGATATATCAATTATATCTCAATAAAGCTGTTAAAATAGTGAGATTATTGGCAATTCCATGTACTTAACCTATTATGCAAACATTTCGCTTTATTTACTCAGTGATATATTTTGAAAGAATGGGACAGGATCTATCTTTAGAATATTGCTTTGAAATTACCTTCTTATTAATTCATTTAACTGCTTCACATATATTACTAAGTGTAGACTGTGTCAGAATTCTACTGTGAAAGCTTTTCTGCATTATTCCTGTTTTGTCTTCCTTAATGTAAGACTCTTTTTTTAAAAGCTTAGTACAGAAAACTAATTTCAATTAATTTAGCATTCTGGTTAATTGTAAAATGGTCAATCAGAGATTTAGAGTAAATAGAATGATTAAAATAGTGGCTTTATAAAGATCAGTTAATTCTCCTATCTGTTAATATATTCAGTAAACTGCCTTTCTTAATTAACTACAATACAAATTTTGAAAAAGTTTAGTTCATTGACAGTAAAGCCTCCTATGACAATCTGTGAAATTCCATTGACAAGTCATGAGAAGGGAATGAAATCAAAGCATTTTGTCCTCTTGCTTAATAAAAACATTTAATATGATTAGTTGTCTTAAGAATTAGAGTCATTAACCAAATCATTCATATTTTAAAATATTATAAGATGCCATATTTGAAAACTTATATACAGCCTAATCACCCTCAGCAAAGAAATGAGACAACAGGAAATTGTCTTAATTGATTTCTGTGGTTTCAGAAAATTCTACCAACCTAATCATTGATCTTAACCTTCTCTAGTCCTTGAAAAAGTCATTCAAAATCCTTTACATTCTGAAATCACTTAAAAAACTCAATCAATTTATCTTAATATGGAAAGTAAGGTGGTTTGTAACAACTTAAGTTGATAAACCTGATATCAGTGACTAATAACTTTTTAAACAACAATTTGTAAAGAGCACATGCACTCATGGAAGACAGAGAGGAGTAAGTATCACTGTGAGATGGTCACACTGCAGTCTCTTCATTTCTCCATCCTGTTGGGGTTTTGGGCACAAGCACATGTGTCTGGCAAGTTTCCCAAGGTACCGGATCCAAGGGCTCCAACGATGTAGTTGGGCCACATGGGATCCAGCTGCCTTGACCACCATGCTACCAGCTGGCCCCACTGTAATAACTTTAGAATTTATTATTAATTAGAATATTTGTAAATATTCTGAACAGTAAGTAGTACTAATTTGGCAGCAACATGATTCCACTAAAACTAGCCAATACAATTTCCTTTCCTAAATTGTTTGTCAAAGAGCAATTAAAAGAAAACCTTGATGGATTGAAAAACTGTGGCACATATACTCTATGGAATACTCCTCAGCCATAAAAAAACAAGACACTAGCTTTGGACAGAAAGTGGATGAATATAGAAGATTTACTTCTGAGTGAAGCAAGCCAGGCTATGAAGGAGAGCCATTGTATGTCCCCACTTAATAGGTACAGATTTTTCACACTCTATGACTGAAACTGAATGACTAAAAGATATAGAAACACAGTAAATGGTTGTGAATACCAGATATAGTGTGAAAAGAGTGTGGGTGAAGGAATAGAGTCTAAGGAAGGACATTAAGGAGAAAAATGGAGAGGCAAAGCATTAGTGGGACAAAGTAATGTGGTATTATCTGTTAAAGATAATTTTATAGTATTATCAACTGGACTGGAGAGAAATGTAAACATGTTGTAATATTAACTTTGCAAACTAAGTGATGTGATTTAATATATAAAAGAACTTAAAATAAAATTGATTAAAAAAATTTTAAAAATAAAGAAAACCTTAAGGACATCTGGAATTTAGTCTGGTTTTTATAGATGTCTCCTACCTCACTCACACGTATAAGGTGGAAGAATGAGATTTTAGTGAAATAAGGTTATAATAAATAGAACAAACAGGATGAGATGCAATCAGAAAGTATATTTTTGTCTCTCATTGATTCTTTAAAAATAATTTATTTTTAGGGGCCGGCAGGTGGTGTGGTGATTAAGGCATGGACTCTTACATGGCTGACTGAGGTTTGAGTCCCAGACCTGGTGGTTTGCTTTTCTCAAATTAAAAAATAATAATAATAAATAGAGATCAAAGATGGCTTACTGGTTACATGACTGGATTCCCATATGGTTGACTACAATTCAAGTCCCAGATCTGGAGACTTGAAATTTATACCAGGCGCATGTGCATGCAGCCCAAAATTCTGAGAGGAGAGTGGAGGAGAAGAGATAGAGGCATGGTCATCCCCCTGTGGGGCGATTTTTCACTTTCAGTCTCTCTGGCAGGTGCATACACCCTACAGCAAAATTAATTCAAAAACAATAATTATAAAATTAAGTAAACCATTCTTTAAAAATTTTTATTATTTCTTCCATGAACATGAGGAACAGAGAAAGAGGGAGAAAGAGAGAGAAAAAAGCAGCACCTCCAGTGGGTCCTGGACACTGCATCCCATCCCCAGCCTCGGCCAGCTCCAGATCATTGACTAAGTGATGCGAGAACACAGTGAGATCTCTAGACACAAATGTGTAACTTTTCCATGTGGATCAGCCTCCCGTGTCACTTTCTACCCCTATTTCACCATCCAGTCCTCCTTTCACTGACCCTTTAAACTTGTTGAGAGTGGGAGTATCTCACTACCCTAGATGAAAATGTAAGAAGCTCCTCAGCTTTTCTGGAGCCTCTTACACAACTGGATATTTTGCAGTCACTTTAAGCTGTGAATACACTCATTCAAAATGCAATACAAGCTCACATATCATTGTCTCGCACACAGCTAGGACATTCTAGGTGGAAAGAGACCTGGCCCTCCACTCTTTTACCTCATTTTGCTTACTGCAATTTCTGACATTGTTAGGGTCACAGAAGGAATTGGAAAGTGTGGAAAGTAGAGTCAAATGACTGAAGTATGAAATAAATTTTATGTCTATTTACTTCAATGCTTTTGTGGGTTCTTCTTAGGCTGGCAATGTACACATTCATCTGCATTTCCTGAGCCACTCATGTTGCTCTGGTTGGACCAATCATCCCTCAGTCTCTGTTTGCTGGTTAGTTTAGGTAGCTCTCAAAGTCTAATTGTTGAGGGATTAGATAAATCATTCTTCAGTTTCTCTTCTTATAAATGTTTCTCCAGAACTTCTGTCTGTCTCAGCAGCCCTCCTCTCCCTACTCAATATGCGTGGCATGTACAGACATGTGCACATGAACACACATACATGCACACACGGAAGTCTTAAAGCTATAAGGGTACTTTAACAAGTTTGTGAAAAATGGTGTAAATCTACATGTTTATTTTGGTATTAAAAATATTTGAAGTCCATGCATAGTTTTTTTTTCATAATACACATATTTTCCATAAGTTTTCTGAAGAGCTTGTGTGTGTGTATGTGTGTGTGTGTGTGTGTGTGTGTGTGGCATGTAGATATATCTACAGGCATAGACATGGATATAGATGTAGATATAAAAAGAAAGGGAGATATGTATATGTGTGTGCATGCATAAGTCCAGGTGTGCATATGGCAGTTGGAGACACAAACATTTTTTGTTCTGACAAACTATGGGGATAGAAGAAAATTGGCAAACTCCAGAGCAATAGAAACTCTCCTTTGTTTTTCCAGTAGTTAAGTAGTCCATTTCCAATCCTCCGGATTTCTCAGGCAGTAGACTTTTTAATTGCAGTGGCTTCAGTCAGGCTCAGTCCTGTTTAACCTCCTCTCTTTTGATTTATTTCACATTACACATCCCCCTATTCCTCTGGGAGATGGAATAGACAGTACATTTCTCAAGAATCTTGTTCATAGAAATTGTCCCTTATCTTCACTTTGACCCTTTTTTAATAACTTCAATGTGGTTGAAGAGTAAAATCCTTTTTTAAGAGTGAAATCCTTCAAAAATGCCAGACTGTGTAATTTTATGTCTACTCTGTTTTTATGCCTCAGTTGAATCTTTGCCTTCACATTCTGATACAGTGTGTAATCTGTAACCCTACCACCACATACAGAGCACTAATTAACAGACACATTTTTATCTAGAGTTAATCTCCCAAGGCCTGCCCTGGGTAGCTATCTTGCCCAACATTCAAAATAAATATTGTGATGAAGATTTAAAAAACGTGTTTACCAAAACTTTAGATGCTCATCAATTTGCATAGGATAGCATGTTTCTAAAACTAATGAGATAAAATTTAATAAAAACATGTGCACAGTCACGTAGTTAGGGCAACGAACCACTTTCCCAGGGATGATAAGAGAGGAGAGGTATCTGATGGTACCTTGTCAAGATGGCCGACTCCCAGGCAACTTCATCAAAATACTGTCTATGTTTCATAGGTTACTTTAAACTCATCTCATGAACTAGACTCCTCAAGTTGCTACTCAAAGAAATATTACTCAAATGGTTTAAGTATGAAAGAAATTTTATGTCTGTATACCTGAATAGTTCAAGGATAGGCTGCATTCTCAACTAGGTTAAGGAGTTGTCAAGAATTTTGTCTTTCCCCATTTCTCAGCTCTCTTTTTCTGTACACCGTCATTATTTCTTAGATAAAATCAATACAATGGCAAGAAGGTTTTCAGTTGTCCCAACATTGTGTCTGTGGTTTAGTAACATAGATAGAAAGAGAGGTTTCTTCCCTCACTAGTTCCCATTTCAGGCCCACTTATCTCAGAAAGGCCCAAGCTGACATTGCATGTTTGTCTTTGAACCAGTCACTGTGGACAATGGTTGGGCTCAATGTCACCTCAATAATTTGAACACAATGATGACTTAAGGAGAGCATGGATAGGTAACATCTGAAAGAAACTCTAGATTTTGTTATCAGAGGTGAAAAGGATGTTAGGTAGGCAGAAATAGAGCTAATTACTACATGTGGATATGATTTTTCAGAGAATTTTGACAAACTATAGTGAGCTCAATGAATGATGGGTAGAATTACAAAATATTTGTAAACTAGACCGCATTGTGGCCTCGTGCTTAGGATCCCACATGGCTGACTGAGCAAACCCAGAGGTTTGAAAAATACACTGGGCATGTGCATGTGTGCTCAAAATGCCTAAAGTAGGAAGAAATGGAGAAGTGATTATGGAATGACCACTCTCTATGTTGGGTGATCTGTTTCTGTCTCTCTCTCACTATCTCTTTATTGAGAGTATATACATCATCTGGCAAAATTTAAAAAGATTTGTAAACCATGTAATATTAAAAAAAAAGTAAAAATACATCATGTTTTGTTTGAGCAAAAGAAATATAGGGTAAGGATATGTATATAGGATGTTTCAGTACTAAAACTGATACACTGTACCAGATATGCTAGTAATGGCAATAAATGAGAGTTATTGTTAAACTTTATATGAGTTAGTATGTACAGTTGTCTCTTGAAAGCAATACTTAGACTAGGGGTTAAAATGTACAGAGAAATAAATTTATATATTAATTGATTTTATAACATTATATAGCAATATGAACCAATTGAAAATAAGATCTATGGTCTCATAGGCTATATATTTCCTACCATAATTAGTACTCAGTGTAATGCTTCAAGTATTTAGTTCAAGGAGTACAAGGCCAACCTTGTAATAACAAAGTCACATTTTACTACTGAAAATGGTAGAGCATGAAATAGACCTAGACCATACTTCCTACCCAACTTGACCTCTTTCTCTTTTCTCCTTTTTTCAGAGAGATTTTTGCTATACGGCATGTACACTCACAGAGAGACAGAAAGACAGAAAGCTAGAAATCACCTCCCTCGCCCCCAGAGGGGATGGCCATGTCACAATCCCTTCTCCATTTTTCTGTTGGGATTTTAGACATGCATGCACTCACACCTGGCATGAGTTCATGCCATTGGATCCAGGACTTGAACCACAGTTGGTCATGTGGGAGTTCAGTGACATAATCATTATACCATGTGCTGGTCCCTACTTTGCCTCTTTCAGCTACACATAAGGACAATAACAATGCTATGTTCAAATATAGGACTATATATTTTCTAGCCAATATTATATTTTCATGTTTTTTAAAAAAATTTTTTAAATAGCTCATGTTACACCATAATCCCTTCTCCATTTTTTCTTTCAGGAATTTTGTGTATGTATATGTGCCTGAGTGTGTCTTTCAAGCAACCAGGTTCATGGAACCACCCTATCAGCCATTTGGAATCCAGCTTCTTTAACTACCATGCCACCAGCTAGGCCATAAATGTTATTTTTGTACTAAAGTTTTATGCATACCCTAGCTATTAATATTATCTGTCACAATAAGACAATAAAAAAACTGCAAATCTAAACTTACCCTTAAAGAGACAAATTTTTTTTATAATTTTATATTTTACTTCATTTATTCAGAAAACAAAAATTCAAGAAGGCAACTGAGATACTGTGAGTTTTCCTTTTGATATTAGAAATTAATTTGCTAAGCAGAATTTGGAATAGGATGAACTGCACTCACCCTATTCACTAGGCATGACTAATGTTCACTTATTAGCTTCTTCTGTTGTTCTAATTAGATGTTTATGGGTCATCATTCACTAATTTGACTTGTGAAGGTGTCTGGAGTGTAGGAGGCCTGGAATGGGTTTGTAAATACAAATTCAAATTTTTTAAGTGTCTTAAAAATGAAAAGAATCTCATTTGTGCATCAAGAATCCTACTTGAACACACAAAAAAATCTATGGGATGTCCAGTTTACATTTTTCTTTCTGTGACATCTAAGAAGGATAAATTATTTCTCTTTATGTCTGAGTACACACACACATTCAAAAATATATACACACATATTTTAAAAACTTGCACAATGCAAGAAGGACTACATTAATACAAATAATAGCATGGGAGAATAAGGAAAGGAGCAATATGAAGCCTTTATCTGGACTAGAATATAAGGTCATCAGACCTGTGAAATCCACGAGGCATATATCTCTTTATATGTTCATGTTTGTATAGATGTGTGTGTGTTTGTATACATAAACATATTCATATGTTGATACCCATTTTCCCATCACAACCACTAGCAATAATGTCAGAGGAAACCCAAATTGATACAATGTACCAGATATGCTAGTAATGCTATTTGCCATACTCACAATTCCATTCTGCAACCATGTTTTTACAATAAATCTCACCTCAAGGAGCTAAATTAGGTCACCACACCCAACAAAAGCCATCTAGAGCCTGCTTGTCATCTATGATACAGCTTTGTGAATTAGCCCAAACTCATAGGAGCATTTAGATTTCCTGTTCTGGGAATTTGAACTATAGTATGTAGAAAACTTTAAGCAGAAAGAGTGCTATAAAGACTGGGGGGTTCATGAGGGATTATAGCAATCTGAAGATATCATAAAGCAGAAAGGGTAACAAGGAAAAATCAGCAGAAACTCAGAACATGGAAGGTGAAATAAGTTTATAGATACATTGCAGTTATACAATGGGTGTAAGAATCAATCATCCATAGTAAAAATCTGAAAAGTCAGAAAGACATCATAGAAAAAGATAGATGGGAAACTCATCCCTAGAATTTTCTCAAGTTCTAATGACCAACATCTAGTTCAGGTAAAATTCCATCATATTTTCTTTTCTCCACTTTCTTTGTCTTTTCATTGAATTTAACTTTTTCTTGCAATTCAGAAATATTTTTGAACCTTTAAGAGTCAACATAGAGAAGAGGTTAAGATAAAAAATAATAGTAATCAGGTGTAATTTGGTTATTTCCTAAATTTTTGATCCCAAGCAAGTTACTTGATGGCCAGGGGCTTAGTTTCTCTCTCATTTCTTTTTAAGTAAGCTTTATTGGGCTATAATTTGTATAAGATTAAAAAAAGGAAGTAAAATATTAAAGGGAGAAAATTTTCTGTTGATGATGTGCATAGTAATATCTTTAACTGGACTAATATGCAGTGTATTCACACTGGAAATAAATTGGTAAATATAGATACTATATGAACAGTCCTGGATAATAATGATAATAAAATAAGCTCACAATGAGACTCTTAAAAGAAAACTGCCTTCTATGTGGGTAGACATCTCGCCAGACAACACTGTCATGTTAGTGAACTGAGGGAGAAAACATCTACCTACAGTGTCAGTAGGCATCATCCAAAGGTACTTTTTTAAAGGTAGTCTGGGGGTTTTATTTTTTTATTTAATTAATTAATTTATTTATTTTTGCTATAGTGTGCTTGCCAGAGAGACACATACAGCGAGCAAGAGAGGGAGAGAGGAAAAGTGAGAAATCATCCCCAGGGGGATAGCCACGATGTAATCTCTTCTCCTCTATTGTCTTCTCGGGACTTGGGGCCCGCATGCACATGTGCCTGACATGTTTTCAAAGCCATTGGGTCCAGGATTCCAATCGTGCAGTGGGTCATGTGAGATCTAGCTCCCTTAACCACTATGTTACCTGGCTGGTCCCAAAAAAATGCACACTTGAAGTGTACACTTGGATGAGTTTGAAGAACTGTATCATCTGTGGTAGCCATTACCATAATCAATGACTATTTGTCAACTCTATTTGGTTCCATTCATCTTTAAATCTATACTTAACATCAATATAAGACTTTTTTTTTTTTTATTATAAAATTAAGTAAACCATTCTTTAAAAATTTTTATTATTTCTTCCATGAACATGAGGAACAGAGAAAGAGGGAGAAAGAGAGAGAAAAAAGCAGCACCTCCAGTGGGTCCTGGACACTGCATCCCATCCCCAGCCTCGGCCAGCTCCAGATCATTGACTAAGTGATGCGAGAACACAGTGAGATCTCTAGACACAAATGTGTAACTTTTCCATGTGGATCAGCCTCCCGTGTCACTTTCTACCCCTATTTCACCATCCAGTCCTCCTTTCACTGACCCTTTAAACTTGTTGAGAGTGGGAGTATCTCACTACCCTAGATGAAAATGTAAGAAGCTCCTCAGCTTTTCTGGAGCCTCTTACACAACTGGATATTTTGCAGTCACTTTAAGCTGTGAATACACTCATTCAAAATGCAATACAAGCTCACATATCATTGTCTCGCACACAGCTAGGACATTCTAGGTGGAAAGAGACCTGGCCCTCCACTCTTTTACCTCATTTTGCTTACTGCAATTTCTGACATTGTTAGGGTCACAGAAGGAATTGGAAAGTGTGGAAAGTAGAGTCAAATGACTGAAGTATGAAATAAATTTTATGTCTATTTACTTCAATGCTTTTGTGGGTTCTTCTTAGGCTGGCAATGTACACATTCATCTGCATTTCCTGAGCCACTCATGTTGCTCTGGTTGGACCAATCATCCCTCAGTCTCTGTTTGCTGGTTAGTTTAGGTAGCTCTCAAAGTCTAATTGTTGAGGGATTAGATAAATCATTCTTCAGTTTCTCTTCTTATAAATGTTTCTCCAGAACTTCTGTCTGTCTCAGCAGCCCTCCTCTCCCTACTCAATATGCGTGGCATGTACAGACATGTGCACATGAACACACATACATGCACACACGGAAGTCTTAAAGCTATAAGGGTACTTTAACAAGTTTGTGAAAAATGGTGTAAATCTACATGTTTATTTTGGTATTAAAAATATTTGAAGTCCATGCATAGTTTTTTTTTCATAATACACATATTTTCCATAAGTTTTCTGAAGAGCTTGTGTGTGTGTATGTGTGTGTGTGTGTGTGTGTGTGTGGCATGTATATATATCTACAGGCATAGACATGGATATAGATGTAGATATAAAAAGAAAGGGAGATATGTATATGTGTGTGCATGCATAAGTCCAGGTGTGCATATGGCAGTTGGAGACACAAACATTTTTTGTTCTGACAAACTATGGGGATAGAAGAAAATTGGCAAACTCCAGAGCAATAGAAACTCTCCTTTGTTTTTCCAGTAGTTAAGTAGTCCATTTCCAATCCTCCGGATTTCTCAGGCAGTAGACTTTTTAATTGCAGTGGCTTCAGTCAGGCTCAGTCCTGTTTAACCTCCTCTCTTTTGATTTATTTCACATTACACATCCCCCTATTCCTCTGGGAGATGGAATAGACAGTACATTTCTCAAGAATCTTGTTCATAGAAATTGTCCCTTATCTTCACTTTGACCCTTTTTTAATAACTTCAATGTGGTTGAAGAGTAAAATCCTTTTTTAAGAGTGAAATCCTTCAAAAATGCCAGACTGTGTAATTTTATGTCTACTCTGTTTTTATGCCTCAGTTGAATCTTTGCCTTCACATTCTGATACAGTGTGTAATCTGTAACCCTACCACCACATACAGAGCACTAATTAACAGACACATTTTTATCTAGAGTTAATCTCCCAAGGCCTGCCCTGGGTAGCTATCTTGCCCAACATTCAAAATAAATATTGTGATGAAGATTTAAAAAACGTGTTTACCAAAACTTTAGATGCTCATCAATTTGCATAGGATAGCATGTTTCTAAAACTAATGAGATAAAATTTAATAAAAACATGTGCACAGTCACGTAGTTAGGGCAACGAACCACTTTCCCAGGGATGATAAGAGAGGAGAGGTATCTGATGGTACCTTGTCAAGATGGCCGACTCCCAGGCAACTTCATCAAAATACTGTCTATGTTTCATAGGTTACTTTAAACTCATCTCATGAACTAGACTCCTCAAGTTGCTACTCAAAGAAATATTACTCAAATGGTTTAAGTATGAAAGAAATTTTATGTCTGTATACCTGAATAGTTCAAGGATAGGCTGCATTCTCAACTAGGTTAAGGAGTTGTCAAGAATTTTGTCTTTCCCCATTTCTCAGCTCTCTTTTTCTGTACACCGTCATTATTTCTTAGATAAAATCAATACAATGGCAAGAAGGTTTTCAGTTGTCCCAACATTGTGTCTGTGGTTTAGTAACATAGATAGAAAGAGAGGTTTCTTCCCTCACTAGTTCCCATTTCAGGCCCACTTATCTCAGAAAGGCCCAAGCTGACATTGCATGTTTGTCTTTGAACCAGTCACTGTGGACAATGGTTGGGCTCAATGTCACCTCAATAATTTGAACACAATGATGACTTAAGGAGAGCATGGATAGGTAACATCTGAAAGAAACTCTAGATTTTGTTATCAGAGGTGAAAAGGATGTTAGGTAGGCAGAAATAGAGCTAATTACTACATGTGGATATGATTTTTCAGAGAATTTTGACAAACTATAGTGAGCTCAATGAATGATGGGTAGAATTACAAAATATTTGTAAACTAGACCGCATTGTGGCCTCGTGCTTAGGATCCCACATGGCTGACTGAGCAAACCCAGAGGTTTGAAAAATACACTGGGCATGTGCATGTGTGCTCAAAATGCCTAAAGTAGGAAGAAATGGAGAAGTGATTATGGAATGACCACTCTCTATGTTGGGTGATCTGTTTCTGTCTCTCTCTCACTATCTCTTTATTGAGAGTATATACATCATCTGGCAAAATTTAAAAAGATTTGTAAACCATGTAATATTAAAAAAAAAGTAAAAATACATCATGTTTTGTTTGAGCAAAAGAAATATAGGGTAAGGATATGTATATAGGATGTTTCAGTACTAAAACTGATACACTGTACCAGATATGCTAGTAATGGCAATAAATGAGAGTTATTGTTAAACTTTATATGAGTTAGTATGTACAGTTGTCTCTTGAAAGCAATACTTAGACTAGGGGTTAAAATGTACAGAGAAATAAATTTATATATTAATTGATTTTATAACATTATATAGCAATATGAACCAATTGAAAATAAGATCTATGGTCTCATAGGCTATATATTTCCTACCATAATTAGTACTCAGTGTAATGCTTCAAGTATTTAGTTCAAGGAGTACAAGGCCAACCTTGTAATAACAAAGTCACATTTTACTACTGAAAATGGTAGAGCATGAAATAGACCTAGACCATACTTCCTACCCAACTTGACCTCTTTCTCTTTTCTCCTTTTTTCAGAGAGATTTTTGCTATACGGCATGTACACTCACAGAGAGACAGAAAGACAGAAAGCTAGAAATCACCTCCCTCGCCCCCAGAGGGGATGGCCATGTCACAATCCCTTCTCCATTTTTCTGTTGGGATTTTAGACATGCATGCACTCACACCTGGCATGAGTTCATGCCATTGGATCCAGGACTTGAACCACAGTTGGTCATGTGGGAGTTCAGTGACATAATCATTATACCATGTGCTGGTCCCTACTTTGCCTCTTTCAGCTACACATAAGGACAATAACAATGCTATGTTCAAATACAGGACTATATATTTTCTAGCCAATATTATATTTTCATGTTTTTTAAAAAAATTTTTTAAATAGCTCATGTTACACCATAAT
This sequence comes from Tupaia belangeri chinensis, assembly GCF_000334495.1. NCBI lineage: Eukaryota > Metazoa > Chordata > Mammalia > Scandentia > Tupaiidae > Tupaia > Tupaia belangeri. Next base: position 1,223,289 of record NW_006160032.1, read on the forward strand.
CCCTTCTCCATTTTTTCTTTCAGGAATTTTGTGTATGTATATGTGCCTGAGTGTGTCTTTCAAGCAACCAGGTTCATGGAACCACCCTATCAGCCATTTGGAATCCAGCTTCTTTAACTACCATGCCACCAGCTAGGCCATAAATGTTATTTTTGTACTAAAGTTTTATGCATACCCTAGCTATTAATATTATCTGTCACAATAAGACAATAAAAAAACTGCAAATCTAAACTTACCCTTAAAGAGACAAATTTTTTTTATAATTTTATATTTTACTTCATTTATTCAGAAAACAAAAATTCAAGAAGGCAACTGAGATACTGTGAGTTTTCCTTTTGATATTAGAAATTAATTTGCTAAGCAGAATTTGGAATAGGATGAACTGCACTCACCCTATTCACTAGGCATGACTAATGTTCACTTATTAGCTTCTTCTGTTGTTCTAATTAGATGTTTATGGGTCATCATTCACTAATTTGACTTGTGAAGGTGTCTGGAGTGTAGGAGGCCTGGAATGGGTTTGTAAATACAAATTCAAATTTTTTAAGTGTCTTAAAAATGAAAAGAATCTCATTTGTGCATCAAGAATCCTACTTGAACACACAAAAAAATCTATGGGATGTCCAGTTTACATTTTTCTTTCTGTGACATCTAAGAAGGATAAATTATTTCTCTTTATGTCTGAGTACACACACACATTCAAAAATATATACACACATATTTTAAAAACTTGCACAATGCAAGAAGGACTACATTAATACAAATAATAGCATGGGAGAATAAGGAAAGGAGCAATATGAAGCCTTTATCTGGACTAGAATATAAGGTCATCAGACCTGTGAAATCCACGAGGCATATATCTCTTTATATGTTCATGTTTGTATAGATGTGTGTGTGTTTGTATACATAAACATATTCATATGTTGATACCCATTTTCCCATCACAACCACTAGCAATAATGTCAGAGGAAACCCAAATTGATACAATGTACCAGATATGCTAGTAATGCTATTTGCCATACTCACAATTCCATTCTGCAACCATGTTTTTACAATAAATCTCACCTCAAGGAGCTAAATTAGGTCACCACACCCAACAAAAGCCATCTAGAGCCTGCTTGTCATCTATGATACAGCTTTGTGAATTAGCCCAAACTCATAGGAGCATTTAGATTTCCTGTTCTGGGAATTTGAACTATAGTATGTAGAAAACTTTAAGCAGAAAGAGTGCTATAAAGACTGGGGGGTTCATGAGGGATTATAGCAATCTGAAGATATCATAAAGCAGAAAGGGTAACAAGGAAAAATCAGCAGAAACTCAGAACATGGAAGGTGAAATAAGTTTATAGATACATTGCAGTTATACAATGGGTGTAAGAATCAATCATCCATAGTAAAAATCTGAAAAGTCAGAAAGACATCATAGAAAAAGATAGATGGGAAACTCATCCCTAGAATTTTCTCAAGTTCTAATGACCAACATCTAGTTCAGGTAAAATTCCATCATATTTTCTTTTCTCCACTTTCTTTGTCTTTTCATTGAATTTAACTTTTTCTTGCAATTCAGAAATATTTTTGAACCTTTAAGAGTCAACATAGAGAAGAGGTTAAGATAAAAAATAATAGTAATCAGGTGTAATTTGGTTATTTCCTAAATTTTTGATCCCAAGCAAGTTACTTGATGGCCAGGGGCTTAGTTTCTCTCTCATTTCTTTTTAAGTAAGCTTTATTGGGCTATAATTTGTATAAGATTAAAAAAAGGAAGTAAAATATTAAAGGGAGAAAATTTTCTGTTGATGATGTGCATAGTAATATCTTTAACTGGACTAATATGCAGTGTATTCACACTGGAAATAAATTGGTAAATATAGATACTATATGAACAGTCCTGGATAATAATGATAATAAAATAAGCTCACAATGAGACTCTTAAAAGAAAACTGCCTTCTATGTGGGTAGACATCTCGCCAGACAACACTGTCATGTTAGTGAACTGAGGGAGAAAACATCTACCTACAGTGTCAGTAGGCATCATCCAAAGGTACTTTTTTAAAGGTAGTCTGGGGGTTTTATTTTTTTATTTAATTAATTAATTTATTTATTTTTGCTATAGTGTGCTTGCCAGAGAGACACATACAGCGAGCAAGAGAGGGAGAGAGGGAAAGTGAGAAATCATCCCCAGGGGGATAGCCACGATGTAATCTCTTCTCCTCTATTGTCTTCTCGGGACTTGGGGCCCGCATGCACATGTGCCTGACATGTTTTCAAAGCCATTGGGTCCAGGATTCCAATCGTGCAGTGGGTCATGTGAGATCTAGCTCCCTTAACCACTATGTTACCTGGCTGGTCCCAAAAAAATGCACACTTGAAGTGTACACTTGGATGAGTTTGAAGAACTGTATCATCTGTGGTAGCCATTACCATAATCAATGACTATTTGTCAACTCTATTTGGTTCCATTCATCTTTAAATCTATACTTAACATCAATATAAGACTTTTTTTTTTTTTTAAGGTTTTTGCTATAGGGCACATGTGCTTGCCAGAAAGCAGAGGAGATGTAGAGAGAGACAGAAAGCGAGAAATCACCTCCCAGGGACAATGGCCATGTTGCAATCCCTTCTCCTCCATTCTCCTCTCAGGATCTTGGGCATACATGCACATGCACCCAGCGTGAGTTTAAGCCACTGAGTCCAGGACTCGAACCACAGTCGACTACATGGGAGTCCAGTGACATAGCCATTACACTAACTGCTGGTCCCTCCCAAGACTGTTTTAATTAGTGTTGCTTCATTGTAAGTTTTCAATGTAGTACAAGACCTTTAACTGCTTTTCTTTTGTACGATTATATTATTGGGTCATCAGAAAAGTCATGATGTGTTTTTGCCTAGAAAAACAGAAAAATAAGTCATGAGTTTTCTGACAATCCAATAGTATTTTAGACTTTTTCTATTTTCACATACATTTTATGTAAAGTTTATTTATCTAGTGATTCTATGAATAAAAGAGAGAAACAGAGATTAATACCCCAATAGGATCTTTGCACCATGGTCCACACCCAACCTCAGCCAGCCTTAGATCATGAGTTTACTCATGCCTGGCGTGCTCAGGGAGGTCTTTGGACATCAATTCAGAACCTCCTCAGGTGGGTCGGCCTCCCACAGCACCATGTTTTAAAACTGCACCACTGTCTGGCCCACATCCACATACATTTTAAAATAAGCAAGTCCATTTTCCAAAATACAGGACTAAGTTCACTCTGTGGGTCAACTTGGGGAGAATTGTGACCTTAACACTACTGATTCTTTGAAGCAGTAAATGTGGATTTATTCTTTTTTATTTCTCTCAGCAATTGATTTTTTTTTGTTTTCAGTATGCACATAGTACACATTTTAAAAAAATTTATTCTTACATATTTCAAGTTTTTATGCAATTGTAAATTCTGTATACAGACATATATGAATCTACACTTTTTATTTTTTTAATTGTTTTTTAATAGTATTAGCAAATACAATTGAATGATATGTCTACTTGTATTCTTTGATATTGGTAAATTCACTTATTAGCTCTGATATGTTTTATTTTTTATATTCCTTATTATATTCAATATACATGACTGGAATTACTAGTAATAAAGATAGACTTATTAACATCTTTTCATTTGCTTTTTTCTTGTCTTAGTGCAGTTGCTGGACATGCAATACAAAATTGAATAAAAGGAGTAAGAGTAGAATAGCATTAATTATTATGAATAGGTGTTGAATATTCAAACATTTCTTTTACATTTCTTAATATGATAACCTTTCTCTTTTATTTGTTAATTATGGTAAATTATACTATTGGTGCCATGGTTTCGATTATGATATATCCACCACAGGGACATGTGTTTAATTTGGTCTCTAATGAAATGGCCTTGAGACATAATGAGAGTTTTTTTGTGTTGTTTTGTTTTGACCAGAGAAGAACAGAGTGAGAGAGAAAGAGAGAGAGAGGGAAAGTGAGAAAGCAAGCTGCTAGGTCTGGGACCTGAGCCATTATTTGCCACTTGGAAGTCCAGTGCCCTTACATACCCCGCCACCTGCTGGCCCTATATGAGTCTTTTAAAAGAAAATCGCCTTCAATGTGGACAGACATCTCACCAGACGGTATTGTCATGTTAGTCAGTGGACTGAGAGAGGAACTTCTTCCTGTACTGCTGTCAATAGGCATCATGCAATTGGCTATAAGCATGGGAGGGACAAACAAAAGTAAAAAAGTCAGTTTTCTCTTTCTCTTCCTCTCTCTCTCTCTCTCTCTCTCTCCCCACATGGTTACTGAATTTCATGCTTCTCTCAGCCATGTTATAATTAGCACCAGAGGCTAGTTAGATGCTGGCCCCAAGTCTTAGATTTTTCCAACCACTATAATTGTAAACAAAATAAACCTTTATTTTTCTTCCTTTTTTTAAGAGAGATTTTGGCTAGAAGGCACGTGCACTCACTGGAGAGACAGAGAAACATAAAAGTGAGAAGTCTCCCTCCAGGGGGGAATGGTCATGCCACAGTCCCTTCTCCTTTACTCTCCTCTTGGGATTTTGGACATGCACTCATACATACACCTGGTACGAGTTTAAGCCACTAGGTCTGGGACTCAAACTGCAGTTGACTACGTGGGAGTCACCAATGTAACCATTACACCATCAGCTGGTCCCTAAACCTCTTATCTTTCTTTTTTTTTTTTTTTTTTTGAAGAGGTTTTTGCTTTAGGGCATATGCGCTCATCAGACAGAGAGAGACAGAGACAGAAAGTGAGAAATCACCCCCAGGGGGGATGGCCACGCCACAATCCCTTCTCCTCCATTCTCCTCTCGGGATCCTGGGCACACACGCACACATGCCCGGTGTGAGTTTAAGCCACCGGGTCTGGGACTCAAACCGCAGTCGACTGCGTGGGAGTCCAGCAACATAGCCATTACACTAACTGCTGGTCCCAACCTCTTTTCTTTATAAATTACCTAATTTCAGGCATTTCTGTTTAGCAAAACAGTAATGGACTACTATATTGGTTTTAGTCATATTAACTCAAATTTGAAATCGTGGAATAATGTCTTCTTGGTCATATCCTTTTCATATATTGTGGGGTTCTGTTTGAAATATCCTGTTATGGATTTTTGTGTCTAAATTTGTGAGAGATACTCAATCCCTTCTCCTCCCATCTCCTCTAGGGGTTTGGGGCACACACATACATATGCCTGGTATGATTTTCAAGTTGGTGGGTTCAGGACTAGAACTATGGTCAGCTATACCTTAAGCAGCACCTTAACCACCAAACCACCTGCTGGTCCAAAGGCTTGTTATGTTTTGATGTCAATTAAGGTCATTTTATTCTTTAATATTACATTGATAGTTAGAGTCATCTAGGCTGAGAATATATACTCATTATCAAGCTGCTGTGAATATTTATTTGTGTTCATATATTATGAGTACATAAAGTAGAATCTGGCATAGAGTAAACACAGTATAGTTTATTATTAATTGCAACAAAAGCATTCAGTTGTTTTAAATCTATTGAGCTTGTGACTTCTCTACTCATCAAAAATAGGATTTATAATAATTCCAATAGAATGTTAATGAAAATTAAATTGTTATAAACCATTTCATATAAAGAAATTGAGAGTTAAATAAATCTAGGGACCAGCAAATGGCATAATGTTTATGTTGCTGGACTCCCACTTAGTTAACCGCAGTTTAAGTCCTGGGCCCAGCGGCTTAAGACTCATGCTGGATACATGTCTATGAGTACCCAAAATCCTGAGAGGAGAATGGAGGAGAAGAGACTGCAGCGTGGCCATGCCCTCTAAGGGGTGATTTCTCACTTTATGTCTCTCTGCCTCTCCATGAGTGCATGTGCCCTTTAGCAAAAATCTCTCCCTCAATAAAAGTCTAGTATAGTAGAAATTTAATGCCCTTTATGTCTCCTATTCTTAATTTATTACTTATCTTATTATTATTATTATTATTATTTTGGTTTTTGATATTGCACATGTACACTCTTCAGAAAGAGACAGAGGAGAGAGAGAGAGACAGAGGGCAAGTGAGCAGTCACCCCCCAGGAGGAATGGCCATGCCACAACCCCTTCTACTGCAGTCTCCTTTTGGGATTGTGTTGTGGGTAAGTACACAAATTTGCCTGGTATGATTTTCAAGCCTCTGGTCTAGGACTTGAATCATACAGTTAGCTGCTGGGATCCAGAGCTTTAACCTCCATGTCACCTACTGGTCCCCTATTATTAATTTATAAAAAATTAGGTATCATCAAATCATGCATGGAGTCTCATACAACATATTAAGACTGAAGACAAAGAATTACATGCCAAATGCTTAGAATAAAGAATACGTTGGTTACTAGCAGAAAAGTGTATCAAAGTGATTTAAAAAGTAATGCAACAGGGCCAAGCATTGATATGGTGGTTAAAGGAAGATGGGAAGTTCGAGTCTCAGACTCGGCAGCTTGAAAAGCATGCCAGGTGCATGTATATGCATGCCCAAACTTCTGAGAAGAGAATGGAGAAAGTTTTACAGCATTGCCATCCACCCTGGGGGAAGAAGAAGTGCTTTCTCACTTTCTCTCTCTCTGTCCCTCTCCAGCAAGCACATGTACCCTATAGCAAATTTAAACTAATGTCTTAAAAGTAATGAAACATATTGATGCACAAAACTAAAAATTCAGAATCAGTTTTGACTACAGAGCTGATTAATTCAAAAGTTTGTTCATTTCTTCAAGAACCTTGTTTATTTTATTTTCCAAGTGTTCACAGTCATCTTAAAAATGGATCCTGGATCCTTTCTTCCTAATTGAATCATTCTCCCATTCTTCAGTTTGATAGGATCAGTATTTGAAAATAGATCAACCTTGAGCCAACTACTGCCACAAAGTAAATACCATGCCCTGATTAGGTCAGGCCCAGCTTTATTTTAGCCAATTACTTGCAAGCATGTGGCTATTACTATGAATGACTTAGACTAAATGAGGTCTCCTGCTAAAAATGAGATCAATTTCCTAAAATACATTGCAGTTATACAATAGGATAAAGATGGAATGGGTCAGGTGTGGTATCATAATCATTATTCCTACAATGGCAAATGCTACTATTGTCTCCTATATTTCATTGTTTTCTTCTTTCTTGTTAAGGGAACCCTCAGACTTTTAGCAATGTAGATGATAATTTTACATAGATGCTCTGCTTTTCAGTCTAACTTGCAGTAGCTCTGTTCATATGATTAATTTCTAGTCAAAGAAATGCCATGTTCATCTCCTAGGACATATCCTCAATTAGAGAGCATGTTCTCCTCGTCCTTCTGTCTTCCCTAAGTTTGGATAGTCATGTGATGGCTACAGTTTGAGTAAGCATCTTGGACTATGCTGGGGATTGTGGAGCCACAGGAAACCTAGATCCCTGATGATTGCTCACCATTAGCCCTGGGATTATCTACCTCCAGACTCCATTTCCATGAGCGGTGGAAATAAATGTATATATTTTTTTCAGGGCACTATTTCAGATATTTTGGCATTCATAGATATATCTAATCCAAACTTATGCTTAGTTAATTTTCCAAAAACAAATGCTTGGGTTATATTACTGTACTTTTAAAAGTCTCTTTCTGATAGTATAACTTGTTTGGGACCAGTATTTTGGGGTGGATACCCGAAAGCTTCATATCCATAGTTTAGTAACTTTCTGTAGCTTCTTTACTATAAAAAAGATTTCTAATTTTCCTTAGCATATACCTACAGGCCACTATGTAGTAAAACTTTCCTATATAGAGGACATACGTTAGCCTATATTTGTTCATACAGTAATGCCTGCAAAAGCCACAACAAATATGAACTATGTAGGTAGGGTCACCTTCTGTTATCAATACTAACGACAGCTGTATGAAATCAGAGTCCTATTTCTTTGCTCTGCTCATTCCTTTGCACTGATGTTCTTCCAGACTCCTTCATCAATTTCACTTTAGTTTTTATCTCAGTTTCTATTTTTGGCACCTGCAAGATACTGATGCTTTTTGTTTGTCTGCTTACCTCTTGACTCCAACCTCTTCCACCTGTCTCTCAAGAATACTCAGACTAGAGAAATCCATCTTCCACTTCCATGAAAATGTTTATCTGGGGCCTAACATAGCTGATCTTTATCTTTGCAAGTTACAAATTACAGTTAGGTTGGCAACAACTCAGAGATTACTTATGTTCTCCAAGTTTAACATAATAAAAAAAAAATCTAAAATACTTTTGTTCAAGGTGCCTAGATAGTTAATAAAAGAACTTCTACCTACGGAAAACAAGGTCCCCTAGAGGAGAGGCAAGATCCTGATTCAAACTTTGTGATGGAGTTTTGAGGACAGAGAGCAAGGGGAATGTGGTACACCCCTCTGCCTGCCACCAGCCAGCCCCCCCGCCCTCCCCCCAGCCAGCCGGCCTGCCTGCCTGCCTGCCTGCCTGCCTGCGGAGTTGCAGTGCAGAGTATCATTGCAGCGCTTTTTCAGGGAGTAACGTGCTGCACTGGTTCGGGCTTTGTCTTTATTCACAACACATTCATGTGCCTCAGCAGGGGGGAAACTGCACAGTTGCTGGCCAGCCTGTTCTCTTTGACTGTCTGCTGAATAAGCCAAATGATAACTCTCCATTAGTAAGAGAGACAGAGAGAAACACATAGACATACAGAGGAAGAGAGACCACGCGAAAAGGAGGGGGAGAGGGGGGAAAAAGGATGCTCTCCGGCACACTCATATATTAGGTCTCTGTGCAAAGGCAGAAGGCTGCAGGAGCCGCAGCAGCAAGCTATCGGCAGTGACTGCAACTATTGCCGGCGAACACCATGGTCAGGGCGACTTTGAAGAGGCAATTTATTACTTATGCATAGAACACTCTAGCTCTGCTAAAACTGGGAGCATAAACACCCCCTTGTTTTCTAATTTAGAGACTTGCATCTTTCAACACTCAACACTATCCAGACACTGCAACTCCAGGTAAGACGCAGTTACGATTTATCTGTTTGTGACATCATGACACTTTAACACAGTTTGATCCATGAGTACTTTTTAGTATAATGTCTGATTTGTATTGACCTGTTTTTTTTTTCCTTCACATTAGTTTTCTTTCGAGTAAGCAATTTCACAAGAAAAACTGCCATTAGATAAAAGAACAACTACTAAATTTTTCCTAAAGGAATCTCTGTGATTTGTATGCATTTCCATGAGCTTTGAGTTCGCAGTTGGGAACTTGTACTCAAACTGTGATCTGTGATGCAATTCATAGTGTATATGCTTCCTAAATGTACTGAATTATCCACTATCATTTGTATAAGCTATAATCCTTCCCTGGCTATGATGTCGTACTGCATATAAACTTAACGGTATTTGTTTTTAACTTTTATAGTTTTGGAGGACCAATGATGGGGCATGTAACTTGTCGAATTTGATTAAATCCTTACAATGTAGAGTGATTTACTCATTTGGATATTTGCACTGTGGTAGTCTACTGAGGTGTTACTAGAGCATACATGTATATCATTAACAGGTAGCACAAACATGTCAAATGTTTGTAAGATTAAGAGAAAATACAAAGACATTGATAATTTATATGCTGTATGATGTCATTGAGTCTCGAGTTTTTTGATCTAATAAAAGATTACCTTTGTTTATATAACTCATTTCCAGCTTCATCTGTCATAATTTTAAAAAACAAGATTAGATCTTGGGTGAGGTCACTTAGTGTTGTGGCTAGCACTGAGAAAACTATAATCACAGAAATATATTAAGACTATGTTGAGTCTATAGAAAATATAGGAGTAATATTGTCAACAGGTTTGTAAAATTTTACTCTGCTCAGTTTTGATAATAGCATCTTGTAGTGTTAGTCACTTGTAACTTGGGTTTCATTCTGCTGTCCCATTCAGGGTCCCAGTAACTTGAAAGTATAATTACATTGCTACATGTAGTCAAAGCTAAAAACACTAGATAGATTAAATAAAAAGCCATTCTGACTTGACCATTTAACTTAACCATGTATGTGTGTGTGTGTGTGTGTGTGTGTGTGTGTATGTGTATATACTATCCGTGCAATGTTCAATTAATCATATTTTATATGAGTTGCTCCAAATCAAATTCCTCAACACAGATATTGGGATGCCAGTAATATGGAATCATTAGAGTTACACTTAGATAGTTAGTGGCTTTAATTCTGACATACAATAAAATATGTGGCGTAAAATTAAAGCATATCTTAGTAGAACACATGTTTAAGAGTGAAGTATTGAGAAAATAGAAGCATTTGCATACAAAAATACATAATTCATTGGAAGACTTGTGATTCTTGTTCCTGTGCATGACTTATTTCATTTTCCAATTTCACTTACAAAAGGTTTAAGTCCATGGGGAGTGTATGTAAAATATTCAATTGACTGAGGATGTGAAAATTAAAGGAGGAAAGAATTACAACTGCAGTGACTTTTTTTAGAACTGTTGGAAAGTTGGTAACTGGCATGAACATAAAGAATTCATTTCAGAGTCTTTCTTAGAGTATACTATAAAATCAAGAAAAAGTTGATGTGGAATATGTTTCAACATGTGAAATCATTCAGAAGAAAGTGAATGATCAGATAGAGAGGAATTCTACAGTCTGTAAAAGGCAGAGTGCTTTTCATAAACATAGTGTAAACTCTATTTTTTGTTTTAAGCCTGACAAAAATAAAATGTTAAGAATAGCATTTCTCAGGGATCGATGGAACTCTCAATGAACAATATCAGGTAGAAAAATAAATTTTCTTTGTACTTAGTTACCAAACTTGAATATGCAATGATCAAAATTAAATCTTGCATGAAAGATTTCTTAGAGTTGTAATAGAAAAGTTACATCCAAACTACACACACTCAATAAAATGGTATATGTGTTTATGTTTTGAAACTTTTCAACATAACTTTTAAAATTACTAAAAATCATTCAGTCTGGTCATCTCTTTTCCTCCAGAGACATGTTCTAGATATTATTCTTCACTGCAAAAGTACTCACATCAAAGAAGTATGAATCATTTCTTAATTTATAAACATTCAATATCATGTTCATTTGCCCTCCACTTTTTCATACTCTCTAGCTTTCCAACTGTGTAAGAACTTAAAAAATGTATAATAAGAGTAAATTCAGAATGTGATTTCCAGGACCTTGGAGTTTTAAACTATTATGTTTCAGACAGAAACTTTTTTAACTATAGGGGCTGTTTATCCTATTAATGATACTTTAAAGTAATTATCCTGAAGTTTCCTAGTGTATATTGGCAGATATATGTCCTTCCTTTTGATTAATTTTTTTAGGTATTATTTATTTCATTTTATTTATTTATTATTAGTAGTATTTGCTATAGAGCATATGCATTTACCAGAGAGAGAGAGAGAGAGAGAGAGAGAGAGAGAGAGAGGGAAAGTGAGAAAGCAAGCAGCCAGGTCCAGAAATCAAACTACAGATAGCCATGTGAGAGTACAGAGCCCTAACCACCACACTACCTGCTGGCCTCCCACTCAATTTCTTTAGAAATCCAACTTTTCTGTTGCAGAAAGTTTGAGAAAGTTTCCTTTCAGTATAATTTTATATTGTGCTAGATGATAAGTTAGAAGTTTGTCTGGATCTTTAATTATGTCAGATTAAATAATATAGTCATATGACAATATTTTTGCTGTTGTTGAATTCTAACGTAGTGTAGAGCATTTTAACAAAGCTAAAACTTGGCTAAGTCAGTTTTGATACTTTGCTGATACAACAGGTAACAACAAAAGATTTCCTCTTGTTCTGAGAGATAGTTAAACTCTGTCCTCTGCATGTACACTACATACAATTATTTATAACTTGTTGAAATGGATTTTTTCATTGATGTGGCATTGGCCTACTGAAATATTCCTTCTTGATTTTCTACAGAAATGTTATTTTGATATTTCTGGGTGATCACTTAAGTCTTTCATTGGAACCTTGGATAATTTCTTTCAAATTAGCAACAACAACAAAAAGCATTAGCCCAAACTCTTCTCATGATGGCATTAAGATTGAAGATCGTGTAGAAAGAGCCATAACTAAAATATTCTGAAATAACAAGCAAGAATTAGTAATGAGGGACCTCCAGCTAGTTTTCTGGTTCAGTTACTTCATTTAAAATTATTCTTAGGTTATGTTGTGGATCCTGGAAATCAAGCTCCTGGCTGATCTCAGTGACATAGAATTGGCAAGAAATAGCTTCTTCCCACTACTCATAGACACAAGTCAATGCTGATCCTAAGGAGAAAAAAAAATTAGACTGAAATAACTGTTGCACTTTAAGTATCTAAAAGTAAAAACATGAGAGTTTGTCCAAATAAGAATTATCATACTTAAAAATACTGACTGGCTGCTTTGAAGTTAGTTACAGTCTACATTTAAAGGTCATATGATAGAAGACTGAAATTAGCCATACATTTCCAGTGGTGAAAACATTTGATCTCTGTATTCCTTTTAACACATAATTGGTAATATATTTATGCAGATACAACACAATACGGTAAGAGGTACACCCTACCAAAGGACTGCTGGTATAGGAAAACCTGCTTATTCCATGAAATACTAAATTTTAAAAATTATTGCTTGCTTTAAAAATATGTTTTCCTCAAAAACTAGTCAAATGGCTTTTAAAAAACAACTTTATTTAAAAATATTAAAAACTATTAATACTGAAGACTATTTTACTTAAAGAATTATGTTATTCACAACTTTTTAGAAACCTAAACCAGGCAAAATGACAATTTGCAGCTACAACTACACAAGCATATGAGGGTACTTCAAAAAATCCATGGAAAATGAATATATGAAAGAATTATACATGGATATCAATTTTCACACCAAAATAAACTTCTAGTTAACTCCATTTCCCATGAACTTCTTGAAGTCCCCTTATATGTGTGAATTCACAAAATAGAGCAATCCTAATTTTATACCAAAGTGCCTATTCATGTACTTTCCTAAAACTGCATACATGCAAAATGACAAAACCACCTTGGTTTATCATGTACTTTCCTAAAACTGCATACATGCAAAATGACAAAACCACCTTGGTTTATTCGTTAGCTAGAATGTTATATAGTAACAGTATGTACAACATGGTAAGTTAACATACACATATGTAGAAAGGTTAAATTGTTAGTTTTGCAGTGTATGAGAAGCCAGAGATTAGAGTCTTTTTTAAATGTGAACTTTATTAGATTAAAGATTTCCTGACATTTCAGAAAAGTTCTGCTCAAATTAGCTCCCAGTTTTTTTCTTTAATCTGTGCATGCAAATGGTACAGGTTTTAAGGTTCCTCTTAGAAGGTAACAGATTCTAATTAATTAGTTTCTGCTGACAGATACATACATTGTAAATACAAACCATAGGGTTCCAATAAGAAGGTTAATTTACTCCCTACAAGAGAAAACTGGAATCAATATTCTCTTTTAAGTATTATAAGAAAATATAATAAACATTAGGCAATTATTTAATGAAGGCATATTCCTAGTTTTGATTAAAAGAGATTATATCAGCACTTCAAAAGAGAGTATGTAATTCCTAATATGTGTTTAATAAATACAAAGTGTGACTTGGGGGTGCTTGAAAATTGGTATTATCGCAGAGATTCTTTTATTTTTTCCACGTAAATAATGATTTATGTTTCACATATAATGTGAAAAATGGATCCTCATATAATTTGATTTCTTCATGTTTGTTCAAGCAGTAATCAGAACATTTAATTGTGTGAAATAAGAGAAGGACATATCACATTTTAGTCCAAGTAATTCAGCTTAAATATCATTTTAACACTGGTATTTGCCATAATAAATTCAAAATTGTATTTTCGGAATACACTTATCATCATCTAGAACACCTATAGAATGTCATCATCATATTTTCCTTTGAAAAAGCCTAGTTCTTCTAAATATTGTTTTATTTCCAACAGAAAACATGTGGTGAGTCCAGATGTTCAAACAGAATCTCTCCCCAAAGGCTTACAGTTACAGGTTGATTCAAGAATGACTATGTATAAATATACACATCAGAACCCTAATTTAAAATTAGAACACAGGCTGTGAAGTGCAGAAAAATGGTAAGAGACAACAGTTGGCTGTGTAAATTCCTTGTTCATATGAAAATGCTTTCTCCGCCCTGTCAATGTAACACATCTGGTAGAGTCAATACATTCTTACAAAAGTTATAATATCTATCTAAAAGGATATACAATAGAAATGACAACATTATCTGAACGAGAAATCTGTTTTTTTCTGGCAACCCTATTTTAAAGAAGTTTTGTACGACATGGCTGGGTCTGTTGGGAAATTCCTGTGTTCAGAGCCTTTAAAATGATTCATTCCCTTATTAATTTACCATGATTAAAGCATAATAGAAACAAGATTATTATAGGCATAATAACTTAATTGTTTTAGGTTCTTAACAGTTATTCAAACCTCAAAGTAACAAAAAGAACATTAGAAAAGAAACTTTCCCCAAGGAAAGCTAGTACTTGCTAACTAAGGATATTTATGATGCTTTGCTGGCTAATTCATCCAGACAGATAAAACAACAGAAAGTGGTACATGGGAACCAGCAGTTAGCGTAATGGCTATGTCGGTGGACTCCCACGTAGTCCACCACGGTTCGCGCCCTGGACCTGGTGGCTTAAAACTCATGCCAGGCGCGTGTGCATGCGTTCCCGAGAGGAGAATGGAGGAGAAGGGATTGCGGTGTGACCATCCCCCCTGGGGGGTGATTTCTCGCTTTCTGTCTCTATGTCTGTCTCGCAAGCGCACGCGCCCTATAATGAAAAACCTCTTAAAAAAAAAAAAAAAAGCAAGTAGTACATGATATTACAGGGAACAGCAGACAGATTTATGAACCACAGGGCGACTCTCCTGGGATGTCCCCATAATTGGGTTCTTTAAAATTATGTATTTCATTGCTTCATATTTTTCTTTTCTTTCTATCCCCTGTTATAATCACATTTCCAAGAGTCAGAACAAGGGTAAGAAAACCCATCTTCAGCATTTTCTTGGGCCAAAATTTATTATGCATGTTGTAATCAGATCTCTCAAACCACTCAATAACTTTCCTTCTAGCCAAAGCGTTGTCAACATGCCAAAACTGGAACATTGAAAAAAACAAAAGAAATTCCACTCTCAATGATTGGTGAATGCTCTTTCCACCTGGGTGGGAAAGAAAGTATCCTCTAGCTGCATGAGGGTCATGTTAAAAGAGGCAAAGTATTCCAATTTAATTAGTCTCCTGATTTAAATCCATTTAGGTTAATCTGTGTCCCATTCTACTTCAATTAATGGAGGGTAAATTTTACAAATATAAAAATCTTATGATGAAAAAAAATGTTGTGTGCATTCCAAGCCTTTATACAAGGGTTAGAGGCATGCAACTAATAGACACAATAAAGTCTTCCTTTATTTCTAACAGAATGGAAGAGGAGATAGAATAAAAAGAAAACATATTTAATGAAGTGCTTTCACTTTATAACTGTTAAGAGTAAATGGGCTCCAGTTGGAGACCTGATTAGAGCAATATTACCTTATCAAAGAGAACTTTTATAATAACTAATAAATACTACTGCTGCTTCTGATGGTGCTGCTACTAATATTGGTCATTTTACCATATGCCATTCTAGACATTTTATATGCATTATACAATGACAAAATTGTATAAAGATATAATTAGTATCAATGTTTAAAAATGAGGAAGTAAACTTGTCTAAGTTTACTTCTTGCTCAAGGGCCTGCCTGACTTAGGAGAATCAGTCAGAATTGAAAGACAGTTTTATGAGTCTTCCAAACTCTATAACCACTAAGCTTTAATAATTACTATTTTCTTTTAGGAACCTGTGTACTATTAGGTTGTCTGGAAAGTCATGGGTATCTTTCCATGTTTTTTTTAATGCAAAAATGTGTCCCAGTAGGAAAAAAAAGGAAGCAGTCATAAAAATATAAGATCTAATTGGTTTTAGAAATTCACAACTAGTTAATTACGATTGGTAATTAACCCTTGCTGGCAACTATGATCACTTTCTTTTCTGTTTATTTATTTATTTTTTTGTCTATTTAGTTTCTAAGTCTACAATCTATATCATCTTCCAAAACTGCTGAAGCTGAACTGAGTGGAACTTTCCTTTTCATTCCCAGAATTTATGAAGTACTTATTTTCACCTAAATTTTCTAAATCATGGAAATGTCAAAACATCAGTGCATGTCCTGTCATAAAAATGGGAATAGGTTTTCTTCACAGTGGCTTAGTGCCTCTAGCCAAAAACAATGATTCTGCTTGCTATATTTAAGTCAAGCTAGTTTATCGGCCAAAGAGTTACTGTTCCTTCAGACATTCCCAAGATTTTGAAGCCAGTGCCATCTGAGTAATGTAAATCACAATATTGTATTTGTTATAGTCTTCCAGCTGGGGTCAAAGTAACTGAGTCAATGCCAATGTTCATTTCACACATACCCACTCCAGTCTCTTTAATAACGAGGATACTGATTATTACAAGTTATTAACTAAATCACTGCAACTCATTTTATAGAGTAATTTAAAAATAATTATAGATATAGAACTTACATATCAACACTTAAGCTACAGTGTTCATCCATTGACATTGTATTTTAAAACACCCTTTTTCTGAGAAAGCCTCTAAACACTTGTCTAAGTGCCCTGATTTAAATAGTTCAGTCTTTTTATAATAGTGGAGGTCAAGCTCTACAAGCCTTCATTCCTCATAAGCATTCCCCAATCTTTGCTCTAGATGCAAGTGTGTGTCTGTGTTTTTTTGTGTTTTGTTTTTGTACTTTAGGTAAACAAACAAATATTTCCATATAGAAACTCTTAGGACTTACTGGTTCTCTTACCCAGAGAAAAATTCAAACGCTGTAATATATTGGGTTGTCAGGAAAGACATGATACATTTTTGCATAGTAAAAACATAGACAGACACATCATGACTTTCCTGATGACATAAATATATATAGACATTTCACAAAATTCAGAAGGTTTGTCTATATCTAACAGAATTTAAAATATTAGGAAGAATAATTTTAAAAGGTCACAGATAAGAGTTGGGATTTAACTGTAATTTCAAACTTTCTTTAATTTGTTGAAGCTACATTTAGGGTGACTCAATACTCTAGACCAACATGGGATAGTTGCACTAAATTGGTTTCAATTATATCACACAAGACACAACAGTTATATATATGTTTCAGGGATTGTCAAGATTTGGTTAGCTTCGATTATGTGTATCCTCTTCCTTTGGTGAGGAAGGTTATTACACTCTGGCCCTTCTAACCATTATTTTCTGAATTATTTGATAGTAAGAATGTTTGAAAGGGATACAGGCTAGCAGAGTGAATAAGTACCTAACACTTACACCGTCCATGAAAAACTAGATGAAACACTACTTCCATGTCCTGACAAAATGACATTAGCCACAGTTCCCAGCTGTTATGAAATAAGAAATAGGAACAGCCCTTGGAGTGGTGGTTAAGATGGCTGGACTCCATATGGCTGACTGCACTGTTTGAGTCTCAAACCCAGCATCTTAAGAAACATGCTTGGCAGGTGTGTGCCCAAAATCATGACAGGGAGGGAGAGGTAGAGAAGGGAATGTGGCATGCCCATGCCCATGGAGGTGGGACGGTGATGCTTTCTCACTTTCCTTCTCTCTCTGGCAAGCTCATGCACCCTCTGGACAAAATTATAAAAAAAGAGAAAAGAAAGAACACAAGAACCTATTGGTTACTTAGATTTTGCACCCTGCTACTTTGGTTTCTAAGATAAGCATGGAGAGACAAGCAGCTGCAGTTGCATCTTACCCAGATTGATCAGATGTGCAGATCAGTGACACAGTAACAGCATTTGACTAAGATCCATGAATGAGCTGACTATCAGCTTAAAATGTTGGTTTAAAATCAATTTGAAAGCAATAAAGCAAATAAAACAGCTTTGTATTATAACCCAAAGTATAAATATCCATGCTTATATTCTATGCTTATATGAATAAATGATCTAGAAAACAAGTAAATAAGGAAGTAAATCTTCTATATATTAGTATTTCTACTGATTTAGAGACTGCTCTCAAAAAGGAGAGGCAGGGAACCAGCAGTTAGTGTAATGGCTATGTCGCTGGACTCCCACGTAGTCCACCGCGGTTTGCGTCCCAGACCTGGTGGCTTAAAACTCACGCCAGGCGTGTGTGCGTGCATGCTCAAGATACCGAGAGGAGAATGGAGGCGAAGGGGTTGCAGCATGACTATCCACCCTGGGGGGTGATTTCTCGCTTTCTGTCTCTCTCTCTCTCTCTCTGTCTGGCGAGCGCACGGGCCCTGTAGTGAAAACCTCTCAAATAAAAAATAAATAAAATAAAAAAAAGAGAGGCATAACTATATAACTATCCTTAACCAATGCATGCTCCTGTTGACTTATTTCTCGAGGGTATAGTATGGAAGAGGAGGAGGAGGAGAAAGTAAACTTTCTATTGGAGAAACCTGACAAACACTATCTAAGCCACTTAGTGAAAGAATCAACAGTGTGCTGAATAAAACCAACAAGATAAAGAAAAACTTTATTTAAAAGACTATTGTAATAGGGAAAGTGCTCCAGTCTCAGAAATTTGCTAGCATCTCAAAATCAAACATTACATATGCATATACCTACAGAATGGAAAGGGATAAACAGTAAGGAGGTGTGTGCTAAGGGTTCAACCGCCCAAATTCCTATGTTGAAACTCTAATCTCTGGAACCTCAGATTGTAACTGCATTCGCAGATAACGCCTTTAAAGAGGTTAAGATACCAGAGATAGTGTGGGAAAGAGCAGAGGGTCAGACATAGGGGTAAATATAATATATAAATATATATATACTAATTAATTTAAAAAAAAGTTTCAGGAGAAAAAAAAACCACAAAAGCTATTTTTCTTAAAATAAAATTAAAATGCATATTTGATGACTGCAATAAGCTATATAGTCCAAGCTAGGTGCTACTTTATAGGATGTTCATTCTACTCACTGAGGTTTATGCCTAAAATCAGACTTGTGTTCATGGATATGTATATACTAGCCACACTTGCTATTGGAAGTATTTAGATTAATTAAGTTCATTAGCGAATAAATAAAATAGGGGAAAAGGCACAGAAAGCAACCATGGATACCAGTGACAGTGTGGGAGGCGGGTGAGACACGGCAGAGGGTGAGAGATAGGAAATCAAGGATGGCAAAAATAACAAAATCTACAGGAAACAAATGGAAAATTATTTGTTGATGATAACACGTTTGTTGATGTGCTTGATTGAGCCAATATACAGTGTATTCTGGATGAGAAATCTGATTTTGTTAATGATTCACTGTATATCATTACAGATAATGATGTATGAGGAATGAATGTAAATAAATACATTTAAATAAATAAATAAAAAAATAAAGAGCTTAAGGTTAAATGAGTTCATATGGGTGAGCCCTAGTCCTATCCAAGTGGTGTCCTCATAAAAAGAGGGAATTTGGACACACAAAGAGACTTTTTTTTTTTTTTTTTGGAGAGGTTTTCGCTATAGGGCATGTGCACTCGCCAGAAAGACAAGAGAGAGACAGACAGAAAGCGAGAAATCACTCCCCAGGGGGGATGGCCACACTGCAAATGCCTTCTCCTCCATTCTCCTCTTGGGATCTTGGGCACACACGCACACGCGCCTGGCGTGAGTTCAAGCCACTGGGTCCAAGACTCGAACCGCAGTCGACTACAGGGGAGTCCAGTGACATAGCCATTACGCTAACGCTGGTCCCACAAAGAGACATTTTTAAGTGCACACACAAAGAAAGGACTCTATAAGGACATGGTGGGAAGGCAGCCATCCTCAAGCTAAAGGTAGAGGTCACAAAAGACATCAATCATGAGAGTACCTTGACATTGACTGATGGACTCTGGCATTGTCAGAAAATAAATTTCTGTTGTATAAGCCTACCCAGTCTAAGGTATTTTATTATGACAATCCTAGGAAAGTAACACTGTGGACAAATGAGAGAGAATAATGACCAGCAGGTTTGGCAGGACACGTGTCTTGCTGTGGTTGGCTGAATCTCAGAATAAGCTGATAAGGGAGTTACATTCAGCAACTTTGTGTTTGCTAAGGCTTGAGGGAAAGTAAAGTTTAGAAAGAAAAAGAAAAAGAAAGAAAAGAAAAGTCTGAGAAAATATTGTAGCCATCAGAGCCAAAGAGACATGAATATTAAATGAACTATGGTATTGTAGTTGGGAAATAGAACAGAAAAAAGACACAAGCAGACTCAGGATACTGAATAACATGGGGGATGTTAGTTAATACAGGTTTAGCATCCCTACTAAGTCAAAACTCCTAAATCCAAAATACTCTGCAATCTGAAATTTCTTGAGCACCAACATGATGCCGCAAGGAGAAAATTCCACACCTGACCTTGTGAAATAAATACAACAGTCAAATCCTTGCAATACAAAAATATTGTGTAAGACTACCTTCATGTGTATTAACATATATGAAATATAAATAAATTTTGTGTTTAGATTTGGGTTTCAACCCCAAGAGATAAGATTATGTATATGCAAATATTCCAAACATCTGGAAAAATAATGAAATTTAAAATACTTTTGATCTCAAATATTTTCAGTAAGGGATACTCAGCCTATAGTAATAGGTTGATATTGGTTCATTAATTGTGACAAATGAACCGCCATATTTTAAGATGTTGCTAACAGATGAAACTGACATAGATAAATGGGAATTCTGTTTATATATTTCTGTAAATCCAAATGTATTCTAAAATTTAAAATTTAATTATTAAAATAACTTTTAAATTTAAATCACTCCCCCCCACCCCTGAGGAGATGGCCATATCCAATCCATTCAATCCCTTCTCCTGGCTCTCCTCTCAGGATCCTGGGCACCTAGTGTGAGTTTCAAGCCACTGGGTCTGGGACTCGAATCACAGTCAACCATGAGGGAATCCAATGTCCCTACCATCATGCCACCTCTGGCCCCAAAGTTTATTTTAAAAAATCAAAGATATAAATAAAACAGATAATGAATCTTGACAACAAGACAACAAGACAGCACAAATCCATTTAAAATAGTTCATATGCTGCTGTATCTAATTATAAAACTTAATTTAACTGCCACTTTAGGGGATCATGGCTTTGGAAGAAAGTAAAGTATGTCTGCATTTTTAATTCTATGAAATTATTATCAAATTCTGTGAATGTAATATTTGTTTGGTTTATGCAAAATGCCAATCAATGCATAGAGATGAGAATGTTAACTCAAGTGCATTTACTTCTAGACCATCTGTTTCCCCATGTCTCCACACTCAGTTTTATTTTGCTTGGATGGGATCACTCTAATATTCAGTCCTTCACAGATTCTTTTTAATTACTATGGTTTTCCAGGTCTTTTATGATAGGATCTATTACTGGCCCCAATAATAAAACTCTCCCCACATCCACCTTACAAATGGACTCATTTGTTACTTTACTCATTGATAAAATTATTTTTCCATTCTTACAACATATATAATGCTAAACACAGTCTGTCTAATAAGTATCCCACCATTTTCCTATACAAACTCCACTCATAGCAATATAGTCTGTTCCATATAACTGTTTTTTGGCTTCTTTGGTATGTTACCATGAAAAAAATAAAAGTAACTTTTGTTTCTGTCTCTGATAGTATTCCCTACATGTGCAAAAGAAAACGAATGATGATTTTTTTTCCCCCTAAGAGCCAGGAAGCATTGTCTCATTGCAGTGTTTCCATTGATGACAATGCTTTTTATAAACCATTGTCAAATCAGAGCTATCTCCCACTTAAGAAATCACCCTGCCAGGATACCGTAGAAATAGCTTTTGTGCCTATAGACTTGAAAATTTTGTCGCACTCTTCACTGGGCATTTGTATTTAATTCTGTCCTGCTTTGAATTTTTTAAAAAAAGTCATTCTACTTTTGTAAGAATAATCAGAAAAAGGGAGCAAGAAGAAAACTGACTGAGCAAAAGATAGTCATTTGATTTTACTGGCTATTTGTCATATTCGATGCCTGCTTCATAGTTAAAATCTGATTGCTATAGAAAAAAAGTCTTCCTAGAATAATAATATTATTTGATAGACTTTTTTTATTCTTTGAAAAACGAGTTCAAGCTGGCAAGTTTGAATTATTATAGCTATAGAATTTTTTAGTTCAATAATTTAGTGTGATTAGCCTTTCAGAAAATGAATATAACATTTCTATAGCTTAAAAACATGATCTCTATGTATTACACTTGTAGTTTGATTAGAAAACTAATGAGATATGATTGACAATCTGATAGTGAGGAACTTAGTATAGTAAACTTCTATTAACAGACTTGAGTTTTTCTCTCCTAGTTCTGTATCTACTTAGCTTCAGAGTACAGGAATTATTACACTGGATACCTGCCATTCTGGCCTATGCAAACCATCTTTCTGTAAAACTACCAAATTAATTATAGTTCCTAGTACTGGAGTACTGACATCAACTATTTGTGAATTTACCTTAGAAAAGCAAACTGGGATAGATTAAGTGCGGCTATGAACTAGATGTAAGTAAACTAATTAATAGAAATAAGATTTGACTGATGCATAGAGTAATATTGTTTATTTAGCTAGAGTTTGTATTTTGTGTAAGACTGCATATGGATATATAACATATACAAATATTTGTAAAATGTAATATAGCTAGTATTTGGAAGAGACACATTTTCAGCGTCATTAACTTTGTTTTGAAAATCAGAATTGTTTGCCACCTTTCTAGGCAATTCATAAACTTGTTGATGTAATTATTCTCTGACACATTTTGTTTTCTTTTAGCCCAGTGCACTTTTCATGATTTATAGCAAATTCATATATTAAAGCATTTTACACAGTTACCTTTCAACTGCCTGAATCTAGTTCCCATGAACATCATAAATTCTAATGATAATTATATCAAACACAGAGTTTGAGATGACAGAGTGAATCAACAACCTTATCAGTCGTTGTGAATAAAACCAACATTTCACTGTTAGATTTCATTTTGATATTATTGAGCAGAGTTCCATTATTTATAAAAAACATTGGATTTTAAATGTATTCAATAAAAGACTTAAAGCAGATTTTTTTTTTCTGAAAGCTAGCAATCTTGTTTAGACAGTAAGGCCAGATTGAAAATATCACTTAATACACCAGTATTTACTTACAAATAGAACCAGTAATGACAAAGTCAAATTAATAAACAGTTTCTATGTGCCAGATATTGGGTTAAATGAGTTAATATATTATTGTATTTCATCCTTTTAAAAATCTTGTGAGTTATTAGTGCTACCACGTTTATTAATTAACATTAGAGGCCAAGAGGTCTAATGATTTGCTCAAAGATACAACTATAGTGAGTGTTTACCTTTTGGAACTTAGGTCAGCCTGACTTTAAAGTCATGCCTTCTATCATAATTCTGGACTATAAATTAATTCCCCTATTAAATAGGGGAAACTATTAAAAAGAGTGTGAACATTAATTTGAAGTAAATTAAATCATTAAATAAATATGTTGATTCATAATTTCTACAACATAAAAAAACTCAATACTGTGATTCTGTAGTAAATTGTTCTTCCAAAAATGACTACTGCTGGAGAGAATATAGTACATCTCTCCTGCTAAAAATTTGATTTGAAAATTAAAATATTATCTATTAGAAAAAAGAAGTTGTCATTTGTTTTCACTTAGATACTGCACATATGTGTGTATACTCATATGCATATATTAGTTGTGGTAGTAGTGGAATTCTTTGTGTGTCGTGGTTGTTCTAGATCACTAGCTACTTAAGATGGACCAGGAGTATTAGCAGAGGAAGTAGTAAAAAAGTTCAGTTAAAGAAAGATTGAGTCAACTTAAGATCAATCCAAAATGAAAACTAAGGACCTTAAACAGATAATGTAAATCATTATAAAATATAATTTGGTTGTGAAAGGTATAATTTTTCAAGTTGTTTTTCAGGAAACTATCCACTATGCAAATTAATATCTCTGAATTGCTTTCTAGGACGTTTACAAGTGGCATATTCTTCTTTTTTTTTTTTTTTTTTTTTTTAAGTGGCATATTCTTTAGCTCCTCTAATCATTTTGCCAATTTCAATCTCACATGCCCCCAACATCATTCTATATAAACTTAAATTCCAAGTTCTAGGTTTCAACTAATACTTGAGAACCTACTATAAAATTACTCTGTCACCTCAAGCTCTGCAGGCAGCTGAAAGGTAGGCGTGGAAAATGCTTTAATATATGAATTTACTAGAAATCATAAGAAATGTATGGATGCTAAAAGAAAACAAAATGTGTCAAAGAATAACTACATCAACAAGTTTATAAATTGCCTAGTAAGGTGGCAAATAGCTCTGACTTTCAAAGCAAAGTTAATGGCACTGAAAATGTGTTTCTTACATATACTAGCTACACTATACAATATATTACAATGCACAAGGAAAAATCATAGATTTCAATAATACAATGGTGGATGATGGTTTAACAGTGACTGTTAATTAGCTCATAGTCAGAGAGCAGTCAAGTATCACCCATATTGAGTGAATGATTGGAAATTCCAAAACAGATTATGTCAATACACTGATAAGTGTTCAATAGCCCAAATATCAAGTGTTAAAGAGGTCCTTCCTACATTGTCTTTGTGAATACATGAGCTTAAGTTATATCTTCCCTATAACCTGAAGGATGATAGAGATAAAGTACCTTTCTTATCTAACTCATGCATAGTCTTCTTACGGCAATTCATTTCAGACCTAATTGTAGTCACTTAAGAAAGCTACCTCTTGGACCTGCCAGATCCCATAGTACAACAGTTGAATTCTTTGCATGGGATTCTGGATCCCACAAGACAAATGAGGAGGTATGACTTGTCCTGGGCAGTTTAAGAGACTTGCCTGGGTGCATGAGCATGGATGCCCAGTCTCCTGACAGGATTCAAAAATGCAACAGGAGGGATAATAGTGCAACCATGCTGTACTAGGAAGGGGGCTTCTTCTCTCTCTCTCTCTCTCTCTCTGTCTTTCTCTCTCTCAAACACACTTACCCTCTGGTAATTAAAAAGAAAAAATAAATCAATTAGAAAGTTACCTCTCAAAAGCTCTTTCAGAAAATGGGGTTGGAGTTCTGGGTTTGACCCACTGTTATACATTGGACAGGCTTCAGTTCCCTCTTCTTTAAAATGGGGATGACTAGGGGGTCAGCAGATGGCTTAATGGTTATGTTGCTGGATTCCCACATAGTCAACCATGGTTTGAGTCCCAACCAATGACTTAAAACTCACACTGGGCTCGTGTGCATGTGTGCCTAAAATCACAAGAGGAGAATGGAGGAGAAGAGAATTGCAGTATGCCCATCCCCTAAGGGATGATTCTCACTATCTCTCTCTCTCTGGTGAGTGCACACACACTATAGCAAAAATCTCTCTCTAAAACAAACAAACAAACAAAAAACAATAAAATGGGGATAATAATTGTGTTTACTTCATAACGGTGTGAGAATTTAACAGGAGTATGTGAAATGCTTGCAATACTCAATGCCTTACATGCAAATGTCAGCATGGATTTAGGCTGTATTTACATAAATGTGACTTTTTTATGTTTAATTGAATAGGATGAGTATTGATTAGATTAATGATTCATGAAGAAATAAGTGATAATCTGA
The DNA here is from genome assembly GCF_000334495.1 of Tupaia belangeri chinensis. Taxonomy (NCBI): domain Eukaryota; kingdom Metazoa; phylum Chordata; class Mammalia; order Scandentia; family Tupaiidae; genus Tupaia; species Tupaia belangeri. Next base: position 1,249,062 of record NW_006160032.1, read on the forward strand.
CTCCTCAGCATATGAGAATTACACACACCCCATATTCATCTTATTAAAGATATTAAATAAACTAAAATTCACAAGATCTCACCTCAATCTTTCACAATCCTTAGAGAAACTGAGATCACCTTCTTTTTCATTAGAAATGGTTTATATTTCTGTCTTGAAGAGTATTGTGGAGGCTATTTTGTATTTATTATTTGATATGACTTGAAAAATGGAGCAACATCCAAAATTTTCTTTTGATTATGTTAAGGTTTTGAGTAAAATTGCACATGCAAGTGTATTATCATGTCTATTCCAAATATCAGGATCCTAAAACAGAACTCTAAGAGCTAATGAAAAAGTGTGAAAAGCACTAGAAATTTTCTTTTCATTTAAAGTCTCTTTGCATATGAATTTTTTTATAGTTCTAGAACAATGCTTCTATGCTGACATGTGCTATTCAAAACGCTGAATGTCATAAAAGAATGTAAGTTACAAACACTCCTCTCCAGTAAGGCATCTTCACAAAGGGCAGATTATTGTTCCAGGTTCTGTCAATGAATGGGCCAAGGATCTCTGCACTGTTTTAAATTTTTAAATTGTACTGATACTTGGTGGATACATACATTTTGTAGTTTTTAATATTCACTATATCCTAAGAGAGCATAACTTTAATGCTTAAGCTCAACTGCTATATAAGATATCTTTACCATTTAAGTAAATAAGATTATTTGCCCAAATGCTTTCTCCTCTGCCTTCATTTCTTCAGATTGTTAATATCAACAATCTCTTTCAGATACAGTGCTCCAGGTTCATTTTCATTATACGGTGTTTGCAAATATCTCTCTCAAGTTCCAGGTTTTCTCTTAAGCATCATCTAGTGGCTAAACATTACTAACTTGATCAGACTCAATTGTTTAAAAAATTGGTACCTTATCTTCTCTTTCAAACATGCATTCTTCCTTCTTATTAAGGGAAAAACTCCTAAATGATTTATCACTTGTTGATGAAACCAAAAGATTGGGTCTTTAGTTGTGATGATTATCAAAAAAATGGGAAGATGCCAGAAAGAAGTAGTTTTATGAGCAATCTGAAATTGCTTGAAGTAGATTCATTATGATGAAGGCTAAAGTGAGGCAGATTTACTTGTTGAGATTGAGTGCTTTATAAACAAAACAAATACATTTTAACACATTTTCCTAAGTAATTGAAGCAATACAGGGATTAAATATGAGTTAGGAGCAAATAGAAAGGCTTGTTTAAATGAAATAGAGATTGGCTATTCTATTAACCTGAATGTCCTATATCAGTTAGCTCTAGTTTTTGCAAGTCACCCAAAACTCAATTACCTTTTTTTTTCCTCACAGATCTACATATGGGTTGGTTGTGTTTGCTTATATGCTTCAGTAGTATCTGGGAAATTTGGGCTTCTTCATGCATACATGGTCACTTGGTCAGTCAGTCACAGCTGACTGATCTTAGAAGGTGCCAGATGGGATGACTCAGCTCTGCCCCACATGGTTTCCCATTCTCTAGCAGGCCAACCCAGACATGCCTCATGACAATAGCAGGTGTCCGAAAGAAGTATAGATAAACAAGTGCTTTGTGAAGCACTTCTGGCAACACATTTTTTATTGCCCATTGACCAGAGCAATTTACATGGTCAACCTAGGATGCTACCAAAGAGCATGGATACAGAGAGGTCATTAATTGAAGCCATCAATGCAATTAAACTACCACAAGTCAAGTTCTGCTGTTGTAAAAGATGACTACAAATCTCAGAGAACTGACACACATGAGAGATATTTATCTCTATATTATAGTCACTCATGGATACAAACATCATGATAGAAGCTACATCTCAATTCAAGATAATATGCAGCATTGTTTTTAACAAAAAATTATTGCAAACAACTTAAATTCTTTTTACCTTGGATCTGGTTAAATGACTTATGGTGTGTGTGTTTCATTGAATGTCATGAAGCTGTAAAAAGTAATTAGGAAATAATAGGCTAATATGCAAATATATGTCAGATATGTACTTTAGTAAGATGCATAAAAGCATGAATATACTAGCCCTGAAATAAGAAGAAAGGAAAAAATATATGTATACATATGTGCATAATATAGCAGTTTGTATGTGGCTAAGTCTCCAGAAATAATAAAGAAAAAAAGGGAGAGACATTGGCATAAAAATAAGTTGGAAGAAAATAGGGAGTCAAAAGAAGTCTTATGCAAGAATATATTTGTATTCTGATTAACCCAATTAAAAGATGAGAAAAAGAGCTGAACAAAAATCTCTCTAAGAAAGACATATGAACAGCAAAAAAGCATATGAGGAAATGTTCAACATCCCTCATCATAAGGGAGATGCAGATTAAAACCACAATGAGATATCACCTACCCCGTCAGAATGGCAAAGATTAAAAATATAAAAAGTGTTAAGTGTTGGCACGGATGTGGTGAAAAGGGAACTCTCCTACACTGTTGGTGGGAATGTAAACTGGTTCAGCCACTGTGGAGAACAATATGGAGGTTCCTCAAAGATCTACAAATAGAACTACCATTTGATCCAGCAATCTCAATTCTGGGTATCTACCCAAAGGACAGGAGAATGCTCAGTCAGAAAAGTACTTGTACATCCATGTTTATTGCAGCTTTATTTATGATTGCTAAGCTATGGAACCAACCCAAATGCCCACAAACTGATGATGAGTGGATTGAAAAAGTGTGGCACATATACTCTATGGAATACTACTCAAACATAAAAAACAAGACCCTGGCATTTGATAGAAAGTGGTAAGATATGGAGCATGTATTGTTGAGTGAAGTAAACCAGGATATGAAAGAAAGATATTGTATATATTCACTTAATACATACCGACTATCTGCATTTTATGGTAGAAATACAAATATCGGAGGGTATAAAAGCAGTGAAAATAGGGATCAGCAGTTGGCGTAATGGCTATGTCCCTGGACTTCCATGTAGTCGACTGTGGTTTGAGTCCCAGACCCAGTGGCTTAAACTCATGCCGAAGGATTGCGGCATGGCCCTCAACCCCGGGGGGTGGTGATTTCTCTCTCTCTCTCTCTTTCTTTCTGGAGAGTGCACACACCCTATAGCAAAAACCTCTCAAAAAAAAAAAAGCAGTGAAAATAGTTAGCGATGATAACACAGTGTGGAACAGGGCAGGAGAAGAGAAGAGTATGGAGAAGAATAGCAAGAGAACCAATAGAGAGGCATGACATTAATGGGATTCAGATATGTTTAATTACCTGTTGATGATGATGTGTATAGTATTCTCAACTGGACAGGTTTGAAAAGTATTTTATGTTGGGTAAAGTCTTTTAAAAAATGAAAAGCTATTAGATGATGATGGGGATTTTAATGTCTTTGTATTGACTGATATGAATGGTATTCCTTCTAGAAAAAGAAATGTAGTACACTGTAAAGTTACATGTGATTCAATGTAATATAAACAAGATTATGATAATAATAAAAAATTAAAGCACACACACAGAAAGAATATATTTGTATTCTGTTTGATGTTTGAACCATGTGGTTTTATTAGTTATTGAGTAAATTAAATTAAATTTAATTTAAATTTAATAATTTAATTATTAGATAAATTATTAAAATAACAATAATGAAAAGTAGAAACTAAAGAGCATGGAGTATTACCAAATACCTGTATTCTAATACTATTCTACCTATTGCTGGTTGCAAAAACTCAATAATATCTGTAACTTGGAGCTTTCCCCTCTGAAAGTTAGGGATGAGAATACTTCTCCCACATAATTGTTGTGCAATTTAGATGGGAGAATCCATGTAATGCACTTAACTGGTGTATGATACATGCTAATTGCTTAATAAGAGATTACTATTTTTTCAATCACCATTGTTCATTTCACTACCTAATCATAAAACATAAACTATAAAAAAGCTAAGGTCCAAGTCAAATTGGACTATCACAGGGAATGTTTCTCTAGATAGTTTTGTCTATCTGCTTTCTCTTTCTAATGCCTTACTTGTAATGTGACTTGCTATCTTTCTGGTCTCTTCCAATAGTTACATTATTGAAATTAAAAAATATCAATTCCAACATGGCATGCATATGCAGTAGTCATGTGAATATTATGCTAGAAGTCTTAGTGATGTTTTCCTTATAGCAAGAAAAAAATGAAACAAATGAATGCATAAGATAAATTAATGCATAAAACAAATGAACATCAATTGCTGGAAAAGTTCTATTTGTTGAAAATCAGGATATGTTAGTTCTCTAGTAAAAGTCTTTGGGCCTTCTGTTTACTTGTTTCCAAACCTCAGTGGTTTAAGATGCTGCAAGGGTTAGACAGTACTGTGGCATCCTTTACTGAAAAGTCCTAATGTTTATATAAAGGTCACATCAACTCTTTATTTTAAAGCTTGAGCATCGGGGGGATTTTGTTTAATTAATCTGGGAATGCTTTTTGTTATTGCTATTGTTGTTTGCTTTAAATAGATGTATCTTTTTTCTCCAATCAAAAAATTGAGCATAGATTGAACATTTATTACATCATTCTAATTCATCTGGTTGTAAATAGAAGAAAATACCTAAGTCTGGGTAATTTAGAAATAGAGGTGGAGTCTTATTCAGATCATGATTTGGAGGTCCAGAGTCAAGAGGCTGCATCTGGAGAGGCTTTTCTGGCCACATCATAGCATGGTGGAGAGCAGAGCATGTGTGGAGCGGAGCAGGGCATGTCTCTGTCTGTGTCATTCCTTCTCCCTATAAACCCACCAGGACTTGATCATGGAATCTGACCCTGATGTCTGAGACTTCCCAAAGACCCTGTCTTTCAACATCATAATTGGAATAATTCTCCAGCCTTTCAGCACTGTGATAGTGGCTTACCAGATTTTAACACATGAATTTTTAGAGAATACATTTGCACTACAGCAGACATCAAAGAATGTTTCTTTTGTTTATATCAATATAATATGTAAGAAAACATTAATATTTTTGGAGATCTCTATCAGAGTTTTACTGGAAAGGGGCAATGATTCAATGACTAGGATTTGCTTACACTATTTCAACTCAACCAAGAAAAAAATAACACAAAACAGAAAAACAAGTGTCTCTGTCCATTTGGGCTGCTGAAGAAAAAAGCCATAGACTGGATGCCTTATAAACAATAACATTTCTCACAAGTCTAGAGGAGAAGTAGTGCAAGAACAAGGTACCAGCATATTGAGTATCTGGTAAGGGCCTATTTCTTGGCTCATAAATAGTGTTTCTCACTGTGTCTTCACATGGCAAAGAGCAAGCTAGTTTTCCTCTGGTCTCTTTTATAAGGACACTAACTTAATCACAAGGGTTTCACTCTTATGTTCCAATCACTCTCCATAGGCCCATCTCCTAGTACTACTATCACTTGGTAGGTCAGGTTTTCAACATATGAATTTTAGAAGGGCACAAATATTGAAACCATAGCAATGAGAGTGGCAAATTCTGGACATTTAAAAAATCCAAGTGATATACTTTTTACTTTCTAATTTTAAGGTTATTTATAATTTTCCTAATAGCATTTTTTAATCTAGAAAAAAAATTATGTACTCAGATTACAAGTACCATTCTCATTTGACCTTTGAGAAATTAAAACTTCAAATTTACTCAGTGTTTTAGGGAGTGAATAACACAAGATAACTGTGTTTAAAACTCCAATCCTCAAAATCCACTGAAAGGCAAAGCTTGGTTTCACAAAAACAAATTGGCTACTTTATATTTAAATAAGTAGTAAAAGAAAACACAAGCTATGTTCTAGGTTTTTAAACATTATTAATTTAATTTATTATTATTTTATTTACTATAGGACACATGCACTCAGCAGAGAGAGACAGAGAGAGAGAAGGAAAGTGAGAAAGGAAACCTCCAGGTTTGGACTTGAACTGCAGCCAGCCATATAAGAGTCCAGCTCCCCAACCACCATGCCACCTATTGGTTCTGATTTTAGTGAATTTAAATTGGAGTTTCTAAAAGTTTCTTTTCTTTGGCTTTTATGCCCTCATGTACCCCATACTCTCTGCCAGAAGATGCTGTTTGGCTGGCTTCTGTGATAGGCGAAACAAGGTTTCCATAACCTCACTTTCCATCCAGAGTACAAATATGTTTCCTATATTTTTCCTATCACAGTACTTACATTTTATTGTTATTGCTTATTAAATTACCAGCATGTAGGTGTACTTAACAAATATTTGCTGAATGAATAAATAAGTGAATTAATGTAGTATAACACTTCTAATGTCTGAGAAACCCAAGGACCAAGACTGTCCTTGAATTCCAATGCTCACTGCTTCCAAGTATATAGAGTCATTTTAAAAACATGAGAGATTAAACCTGGACCTCTCCACATAGAATTATTTCTGTGACAAAGAAACAAATGTTCAAGTTTGGGGCCCATGTAGTCTTCTACAAAACAAGTCCTCTCCACCCACTGACACTTTCTAGTCCTCAACATGTTCTTTCACATTGAACATCTCTGTCTTACAAAGGCTATCTCTGAGTCAGGCCATGTTAATTATGCTGGCTCCTTCTGGTTAAACACTGATATAAGGGAAAGATGGAGGCAATTATCTCATACTTGGAGCTTAAGACATTTGAAGCATAAGAAGCTGTAGTCTCATTGTTATTTATCTTGTTAAGGGGAAAATGAACATGGATGTAAACAAGGAAACAAGTTTTACACACACTCTTTAAAAACAAACAGAACGCCATGTAGAGCATAAACTAAGACACTTCAATAAATAACCAACAGTGCATGTCTGTCAGGAGAGAATTCGTTGCTTATTAATCACTAACTGGGTTTTATAATGGTTTATACTTGTTTCAAAGTCCTATTTTTCTAACCCCCGAGTTAGCAGTGTTTTTTCCTAATTAAATTGGATTTCTTCCAGTATGCCTTAGAATAGTTATCAAGATTTATTCTTCTTATTTTTTTTTCACATGGCAAGAGCAATATAAATAGCAGGTATAAAGATTTTCCTTCAACCATCCTTAAAATTTTAACTGAAGGGTTCCGCTCTGTATTAATGTATTCAGCCACTTGACAAGATAATGCTCTACTGATGCTGTATATCTGGTCTAACCTTTTGTCTTTGTCAGGAAAAGAAAGATTTTTCATGGAGATAGCTGAGTTTAAAAGAATGTAGTTCATCACTTTAATAGTAGGTCAGAGAGTTGTGGCATGGTGTGTACAATATTTTCGCATAGGCACATGCCATTTCAAATAGAATGGTTCATTTATAAAGTTATAAGAACACTAAGTCTATGTTCCTGAATGTGAACAGAGAAACAAGATAATGGGTTTAATTTAAACAAAAAGTCCTGATTTTTAATGTTAGGTTTTTGACAGTTGCTGATTTGATTGACCATCTTTCATTTGTCACAGAAAAAATTCAATTAAAGCCTTTCTGGAATTTAATTTCATCAGTGGTAGAATCAGCCACTGTTTGTCTTTAAGCAGGCTTGTCTCATTACTCCGATTAGTAATTTTGCTTAATATTCTATTCTTATTAAATTCTTATTTTAGTAGGAAACTACCAGACTAAAATTTCACTTTTAAGTTAAAGAGAACCACTTTCATTTTCATTTTTTTTTTTGAGAGGTTTTCACAATAGGGCGCGTGTGCTCGCCAGACAGAGACAGACAGAGAGACAGAAAGCGAGAAATCACCCCCCAGGGGGGATGGTCACGCTGCAATCCTTTCTCCTCCATTCTCCTCTTGGGATCTTGGGCACGCACGCACACGTGCCCGGTGTGAGTTTTAAGCCACCGGGTCCGGGACGTGAACCGCGGTCGACTATGTGGAAGTCCAACGACATAGCCATTACGCTAACTGCTGGTTCCCTCATTCTTTTTGTTTTCTGAAGGATAGAAAATAAATGTCCTTTGAAAGTCAGAGAGAGGACCTGTCCTAGACTGTAGTGATTAAATACCTTGATTTGGGAGCAGGATCACCCATGGCTGGCTGAAGTTCAAATCCCAAGCATGGTGGCTTGTGTGTGCACATGTGTGCCCAAAATCTTGCTGGGTGGGTGAGATGGAGGAAAAAGAATTGCTGTGTAGCCATGCTCATTAAAAGGTACTTTCTCTATCTCTCTCTCACTCACTTTCTCTCTCTGGACAGTGTGTGCATTGTCTGACCATTAAGCAACAACAAAACCCTCAGAATTGGTAAAACAAATCTCTAACCTTTTTTTTTTTTTTTTTTAAGACAGATTTTTTTCTATAGGGTATGTGCACTCGCCAGAGAGACAGACAGAGAGAAAGCAAGAAATCAAATCCCTATGGGGGATGACCATACAGCAATCCCTTCTCCTCCATTCTCCCCTCAGAACTGTGGGCACGCACACACACACACACACACACACACACACGCCTAGTGTGAATTTAAGTCTCTGGGTCCAGGACTCAAACCACAGTCAACTACCTGGGAGTCCAGCGCCGCAACCATTACACCATCTGCTGACCCACAAATTTCTATACTTAGGGAAAATAATTTTCCCAAGCAGCAAATATCAAGAATTTAATTTTGCAAAACTACAGTTTTCCCCAGTCTGAGTTATCTTAAATTCACTTTAAAATATCCTTCTGGGGGCCAGTAGATTGCATGTTGGTTAAGGTGCTGGACTCTCACATGGCCAACCACTGCTGGAGTTCCTGGTAGCTTTAGAATCATGACAGGCTCATATGCATTCAGGCCCAAAATCCTAGGAGGAGAATTGAGGAGAAAGGATTGCTGCATGGTCATCTCCCCATGTGCATGATTTCTCTTTCCCTCTCTGTGTCTCTATCCAGTAAGCTCATATACCCTACAGGGGAAACCCTTAAAAAAATATATTTTTCTGTTAGTCTTATTTACTTATCAACTCTATGAAAATAAACCACTGTGTTTTAGTAATGTAATATTATTTGGATAAAGTTATTAGTATATTAAAGTATTTTTCTTAAGTATTTTTGTTTAAATGTATGGCTCAAATTGTATCTTTACACTAGTATATCATTTATTTTTATACCAATTAGTCATTTTATTGCTGTCATTGAAAATTAAGGCACTTGACTTTTGTTTTTAACAAGTAGAAAAATGACTTGACATAACGTTTATCTTTTTTTCTAGAAAATGTCTACATAATTGTTTGGAACATAATGACATATCAATCACCAATAGTTAGCCTCTGTAGCACACCTAGGTAGGTAATAATACACAGCATTTTAGTAATTCTAGCTTTTCATTGTTATACTTGATTTTAAAGTGATTATTACTGTACTATGAGATATTTCATTGATTAGACTCCTTCACCATTCCCCTTTAATTTTGTTGTCATAATGGTTAAAGCTTAGAATTACCAAAAAAAGTGATTTTTGTATTTATTGTACAAGACAAACAATAAAAAAATTTACTATTTTTATCTTATTTATTTTATTCATGATAGTACACATGTACTTGCACAAGAAAGAGAAAGAGAAAGATTGCAAGAGAGAGACACCCTCCACAAGGCTGGGTCTGGCTTCAATCCCCATTCTCCAGTCCTCAGGCCTCCAGGATCCTAGGCATCTGTGCACATGCCTGGTATATTTTCAGGTTGTCCTGGCCAAAGATGGGAATCATGGTCACCTTATACTTTTCTATATCTCAGTCCTGTAGTCCCCTGTCTGCACCACAGATATTGGGTCCAATTTCACTCTTCCTTAGGTGAATTAATCATTTGGGAATGTTTGTAAACCATTTCCCCAATGAAAGAATGATTTTTTTTTTTTTTGGTCAAAGTTAAAAGTTTTAATGTTGATATTAAAGATACACCACCACAACTGAACAATGTCAAGTGATATTTATGAAAACAAATATTCTAAAATCAGATTTAGATAATCACATAATCAGCTTTGGAACACATACTATCTTATAATGTCCTAAGTTCTAAAATATAATATTGGGAATCTCTTTATAATTACCAAATTTCTGCTTAGAGTAGTAGGTGAAAGCATCACACTATTCATTTGAGTATTCTGACTAAAATAAAATTCTTCCTTGAATTGTTAAAATATATAAGACACAAAGTATGCCACATTGAGTTTCATTTTTCTATGATAGTTTTTTTATTTTTATCTTCCTGAACATTTTCACTCTAAAACTGTTCCTAAAATTTCCAGTTGGTGGTGTTTCAGCTCAGGAGCACAGTCACATGGTGAATGATTACTCTGCATTGCAAAAGTGGATACAATATTGTATTCTCATGAAATGGTAGAGACCATATGGATCATCTCATGCAATTACAGCTTCAGCAATGTGACCCACTTTAAAACATCCTCAGTGGTCTACAAGCTAATGCCACAACACTTTAAGGGATAGACTGTATCTCCTGAGGCAGCATACCCATCATTGTAACTCTTTGTCTTTATGATTTCTAGAGTAGTCTTTCCATATTCTCTCCCTATAGACTACTTACTACTTACCATTCCCCTGGTAAAGACTTCCTTCATGCAGTCTCAATTATTCTTTCCCTTACTCCAGAAGAGTACTAAGAACCTTCATCACTCTGAGGGAAATATGTAGAAACAAGGATTTTAAGATAATTGATTTAGTCATACAGAGGGAATTATACTACTAGTTTCATTTCAAATCAAATATCCTTTTCAAGACACTGTGTTTTTCTTTTTTCTTTTTCTTTTTTTAATTTACCAGACCCCACAAGTTGCCACCAAGGCCTTTATTTATGGTTAATAGGGTTATGACATGGTTTGGTTTCCTTACCACCTTAGCCAAGTGCCTCTAAATAATTTCTGTTGGTTCTTGCTGAAAGTATATCCCCTTTTTTACTCTCTTTATGAATTCCTCTGACCTGTCTATCAGTATTCATGGAAAACCAGCTCTTCACTAGGCTCAGGGTATAAAATAGTATACAAAAATGATATGGTCCATGCCTTCATAGAGCATATAGTTTAGTGAAAAAGGTATATTTTTTTAAAAAAAAATTAGTTATGAGAAGGGCAATGAAGAAAATAACAGCATCAGGAATAAGAGTGTGATTACACATTTAGATAAAGGAGATGCTAGGGAAGGCTTTCTTGAAAAAGTGACATTTCTCAAATAAATGACATTTCTTTACTCTTAAACTTTAGCTTAAAATTTCAATATTAGGGAATGTCTTCCTTAGCATCTCACTCTTAAAATCTATTTTCTCATTGTCCCCATTTCCACATCCACACATGTTCCATGTGAGTTGGGTTGGGCTTAATGCATTGTTTACATTCATGACAACCACATCTGTGTCATAGCTATGACAAAAATGAACTGAAGATAAGTGTTTACATTTGATTTCTCCATAGAGTACAAGTTCCAGGAAGAGGTAATACTCATATTTATAAGCGCACATTTTGGTATGGTTCCCAAGATATAGCATGTGCTCAAAATATACTTTCCTGAACTGAAGTAATAAATATCCTTAAAAAAAAAAAGGCCCTCAAAATTATCTGAATAAATAATTATCTATCTTTTGTTATGCCCTCTTTTCCATTCATTTGCTCAGTCCTTATTGACTGTATTATTTCCTAAGAAGTTGCCTCCAAACTTGTGTTCCATATCATAGTAGGGTCTGATTTTTCCCTACTAAGAATGTGGTTTTAGTGGTATCTCCCACCATCAATGCATGAGTTAAACACAATTTTAGAAAATAAATGAAGGAGATTTCTAATGTGGGGTTAATCAACAGCCTGTTTATTAATACATCACATAAAATGCTTGTACCTATACAACCAACTATTTCCTTCTCAAATCCTACTTTTGAAAAAGAGTTAAGATGGGACTGGGTAACATCAAATATTTTAAACAAATGTTGCAATATGTATTAGCATTTTTCCTTTCCTTTCCATAGTTCATTACTAGGTAAAGACTAAAATTAGTGAGATACATAGCGGCAAATAGATAGGCCATGAGAGTAAGTATATCTTCACGGAAGTCTTCTGTAAGAAGTGAAAGTTTGATCTCTCATAGACCAGAGCTAAGGATTCCATTTCACGCAAAAAAAACATTCCCCACTCACTAAAATTTATACTTCTAGAAAATAACCATATTTAATAGAAAAAACTGTGTTGTAGCCCCCTGGATTCCTAAATACTTATTCAGAAACACAATATAGAGTAAATTAAATGGATTCTCTAAAAGGCAAAAAAATACAATTTTCTAACAAAAGGCTAAGGCTTTTTGTTTGTTTTAATTTTTTTTTTGGCTTAGTATATTTGAAAATACTTCTCAAATGATTATCTAAGTGAAAATATCTAGGGATATTTCATGTGATAAATTGGTTAAAAATTCATTACTGGGGAATAGAGTTAATGAAAGATTTTCTGAGCAAGACACTATGTGGTAGAGTTTAATATGTATAAATTAAATCTTCTACTTGGAAACATACTAATAAAAGCAATGAATTAAACATCAGGACCAAGAGATTTGGGTTTATTAATATGGTGTAACTCTATTTAGCAAACTCTAATTTGCTGAACACTAATATTACCAGAAAATTAATAAGGAAAAAAAGTATATCCAGCAAAATCCAAATGTATAAAATATTAAACTTTAATATTTAATAGAAACAGTACAAAATATTAAAAATTTGAAAGTAAAACTTTATAATTTTGAACAGGTGTCATGGCATTATGGTTATGTGACATTACCAATCTAAAATTGGTGATTGTGCTTTGCAGACTGTAATCAGCAGGGATGAATTTTAAGAAGTAAAAATATTTCATTTTTCTCTCAAAATTTGAGAATTTAGATACTGCAGTTAAAAACCACCTAGGGACATGCTATATACTTGTATTGACTACCAATAAAAGGAACAGTTTCACTATATACTGAGGACATGAGAGTGATAAATGTGTTATTTTCCTTTTTGCTACCCAGTCATCACAATAATTCTTTTTTACACTGGAGGTTTTAAAGGAATATGCAATCGAATTTTGAATGCCTTTTCATTGTTGGGCATTGTTTTATGTGCTGGGGATACAAAGATGACTTAGATGGCCATGTATTCAGTCATTATGAAACATACATATAAACAACACTTAAATAAATGAGTTGGTAAGTGATAAAAAATTAATTAAAAATAATGTGATGAAATAGAAGGTATGATGGTAGAAGAGAATTATAACAGGTTTCTTCTGAGTGATATGTGTTATATGGCTATATAAGATGGTCTCCAAAGTGTTCGTGTAAAATGCATCTTATGAAAAAATTATTCATGAATTTTTTAAAATTTTGCATCAAAATAAACTTGTACTTTATTTTTCCACCAATGTTTTGAGGTCTCCTCATATAAGCATAGGAATAAAAAGTCAAACATTTTGGTTATAGTGGATTTGCTTACTTTTATTTAATTGAGACTTAAGAGGACCAGTTTGGAGAAGTTTGATGTTTCTCTTCCTATAGAATTAATTCACATAAATATAAGGCTGATATATTGTAAAAAATTTCAGAAGTCCATTTCTGGGAAAAACTCAGACCCACAATAGATATTCTTGTACAAATTAACGCCTATATTTTGTTTTCCAGAATAGCCCCCAAAAGAACTTCTTTTAAGAAAATCACTATGAAATACCTTTTGTATTATATTGAATGAAAGCACTATTCCTTGCATTCTAAACAGAACAAATGAGAAAATATTATTTATAAGATACAAGTCAGAAAGGAGCTTTGTTAATTTCTTTGATTTTTGTTGTTGTTGTCTTTAAAATTGTTATTAACAGACAGAAGAAGACTTTAGTTTCAGAAATACTGAGTTTGGAATGAAAAAGGATAGTTTAAGAAAGTCCATAAAGAGAAGCAGAATAAGGCAAACAGGACCAATCAGTCAATGAGGCTAAAATTAAAAGTTTAATGAACTTATTTTTGTCTTTGTGGGCATTGGTAACCATTAAAAAGAGATGTCTAAACATGGCAGGTACCAGATTTGAGGGGAAATTACATGAATAAATTATAAAAAGAAAGAAGTGGTCTATAGAGCTTACTTTTTAGAGACTCTGATAGTAAAAATAGGACTATTGAATGATGTGGGCATAATATTTCACTGTATTGTATCTGCTTTACAATTTTTTTTTTCAGGGTATGTGTGCTTGCTATAGAGAAATAGAAAGAGGGAAAGTGAGAAAGAACCCCAGGGAGGTGGGGCCAGCAGTTAGCATAATGGCTATGTCGCTGGACTCCCATGTAGTCGACAGCGGTTTGAGTCCCAGACTGGGCAGCTTAAACTCACACCGGGCAGGTGTGCTTGCGTGCCCAAGATCCCGAGAGGAGAATGGAGGAGAAGGGATTGCGGCGTGACTATCCCCCCTGGGGGGTGATTTCTCGCTTTCTGTCTGTCTCTGTCTTTCTGGCGAGTGCACACACCCTATAGCAAAAACCTCTCAAAAAAAAAAAATAATAAATAACCCCAGGGAGGATAACCATGCTGCAATCCCTTCTCCTCCATTTTCCTCCCAGGATTTTGGGCATGCATGCATGTGCACCCAGTGTGATTTTCAGGTAACTAAGTGCAGGATTCAAACCATGATCAGCCATTTGGAGTCCAGCACCTTCACTACTGTGCCACCTGCTGGTGCCTTAAAAATATATCTTAAAACATATTTAATATAAGTAAAATTAGGATAGGTGATGTGGTAAAGGCTCTGGATTCCCACAGGACAGATTGTGGTTGGAGTCCTGGCTTTAAAATCATGGTGATTACTTGTGTGCAACCAAAATCCTGAAAGGAGAATGGAGGAGAAGAGATTGTGGCATGGCCATCTTTCCCTGGGTGGGGTGTCATTTCTCACTTTCTTTTGGTCTTTCTCTGATGAGTGCACACACTCTACGGTAAAAAAAAAAAAAAAGAAAGAAAGAAAGAAAAAAACCCTAAAAAATATTTAATTGACAGTATACCACAATTCTAATAAATGTTTTTTTTTTTTCTGAGTGAACTATAAAATGTTGGTAGGTTTCATTGATTAAGTAATTGTTTCTTCTAGGATAAAGAATTACTAGTTGGGAAGCCTCAGGCAAGATAATTAACTTCCAAGAGTCTGAGGGTCTCTGTTTTTAAAATAGGAATAACATAAAAGCAACTCATACAGTTGTGAAGGCCAAATAAGATAAATTATGTAAAAGTGTTTTATAAAATGCAAAGGGTTACAAACATGTAGAGATACAATCACTACCTCATTAGTCTTTGGCTAAAGAGGGTTTGCTCTTTGGCTAGAGAGTACAGTGTATTCAAATAAAGAAACCTGGACCGATTGTTTTAAAATTATATTAAAGAACCATCAGCAACAATTCATCATATAAGGCACAACAGAATATAGACACAAAGCAAAATAACACACAATATTTTACCTAAATATAAAGATATGTATTGAGATTTTAATGTTACTTGTTAAATATAACCCACTAGCAAAAAAACCTGCAGAATGTTGAGTCATTTGAATTATCTTACTGCACCCAATTTTATAAAATTTTGTTTAAAACTTCCAAAGTTAAATAAACTTTTTTTGCTATGTAGTATTTCTGGATATTTGACCAATGGAGTCCAATGAAAATTTCAATTTTTCTATTCCCAGTCCTAAGAGAGCTATCACTTCAACATAGTCTTGTCACCTGTCAGAATCTCATACTGCCTGAAGATGTAGTATAGGAGATAAAGAATCTGACTCCACAGTTTCCAACATCAAAATGAACTGAATGATTGCAGGAACAAAAGGTAGAATTAAGAAACCTTACTAGGAGATAGCTTTCACTTGTGACCTTAGGCAACTCACTTAATCTCTCACACTCACAATCTCTCTTAGACACGCAGTCTGTAAAATAAGATTCATGATTTTAGCCAGCACATGTGGTTAGGAGGCAACAATGCACATATTTTTATTGGTCAGAACATAATCTGCATATATACTTGCATAAAGAATTTAGGATTTGGATAAAATAAGATCATATAGAAATAACCTGAGTATGTGTCTACATAACTATGTTTTCCATAACAGTGGAATTGTAGTGATTTTTAATCTGTCACATATTTAAATAACACCTAATGGGCAGAGAAATACAAGAAGAAATTGAGGTAGGGAATAGACCAATTTAATAGAGAAGAACTTCACCAACTGGTAAATATATCCCTATGATAACTGAAACATATGTGAATAAATACTAGAAATAAACACAGTGTATACAAACTTAGGAAAATTAAAATGTGTTTTGTGGAAACCCTAATCAACATGAGATTAAGGGGCACTGTTATTATAATAGTAGGTGATTTCTTATCTTACATCTGCTTGCTTTATATTAGAAATTTAAAATATTTTCTAACACTAAAGTCTACATTTTATAATTTTCCCATATTTGAAAAAAAGCAACCATAATGTCAATTATAGAAAATTCCTAATAAACTTTCCTTTTTATTGCTATTTCCCAGTCTCATTGCTCCTTTTTCACCAATGCCATATCAGATGTTCCCGTTGTTGTAAACAGAAGGTGAAGGTCATTCAATTTCTCATTCATTGCCAGAAAGTATTTTTCTGCTACTTTAACAGAAAAAGATCTGTAAAGATCCAGCCTTAATGTTTATATATTTCATAGAATATTGAGAAATGTCAAATGCAATATATGACACAGTCTTTTAAAAGAAATCTCTATGTTTATGATAGACATTTAAAAATATTGATTGTAGAGTTCCCTGAACAGAATTATCTTTGTCCTGGGTCTTCCTTATTCAATTTATCATGGATTTCTCATTTCTAGAAAGCTTCCCTAAACTATCAAATCCATTAGGTCATTCTCAAGCTTAACAAATTTTCCATGTTCCCTATATTTACACAGAATAAAGTCAAAATATATTTCTTCTTCAAGGCCCACTGTTAGCTCAGCTCATGTTTTCTCCCCAACAGCATCTTCCTTGTCTCCTGAGAAATGGAATCGTGGTTTCAGCCAGAACTGTGCAATCTTAGAATAGGTACTATTTTTGGAGCACTAATGTGTCTTTACTCCTTATATCACTATAGAAAGAAAGAATCTACATTTTGAGGTGAAGGAACTGAAGCTCAGAAAACAAAAGCACGTCATCCCGGTTTACATATTTTTGCATTGATAGAATCAAGAACGATTCAATAAATCCAGATACAATACTGCAATGTATTGGGTCATCGAAAAAAGTCATGATGTATTTTCCTGTTTTTGTATGTAAAAATGTGCCATGACTTTTCCAGTACCTGATATGTTTTTTCCAGTCTAGTCACAATTGAAGGAACGACATATATCTTTTGCCATGTTTTATGTATGTGCAATGTTATTTTCCTTTATCACCAGTGTCCACCCAAATCTCATCTTTTATTTCTGCTCTGGTTAAAACCTTCTGCAGGTAGCCAGTTGAACTTCTCAGCCCCTAGCATCAGTTTTGCTATACTCTATAGCATACATAGTTGTCCTCTTGTATCCACAGATCAGTTCTCAGACCCAGGATATTGAAATCTATGGATGCTCAAGCACCTTATATAAAATGGTGTATTTACATATAACCTACATACATTCTCCTGTATACTTTAAATCATCTTTAGATTATTTGTAACATATAATACAATGTACATGCTATATAGATAGTTGTGACACTGTGTTATTTAGGGAATAATGACAAGAACAAAAGTCTGTACATGCTCAGTGAACATTCACAACCGAAGCGGGCGTAACTACACAGTGCATGTCAGCAACAGGGAATATTTTCCAGTTTTGCATTCCCATTGCAAATACAAAGGGCCATCTAATCCTGTTATGTCTCTAGCTTTATAAGAGCACTTCTTTGTTTTCTTTTCGTTGATCAAGTGAGAGTCTTGCTGTCCTGTTCCTCCTGCCTCAGCCTCCAAGCTGAAACTAAGGGCATGTGCCACCATGCATGGCTTTTTTTTTTTTTTTTTAATTATAGACAGAGTCTCTCTATGTTGCCCAGGCCAGCCTTGAGCTTGCAATCCTTCTGCCTCGGCCTCCTGAGTCAATGAGATTGCAGGTGTACACCTGCCCAGGTTTATGCCTGGCTTTTGGGAAACTGGGCATGGGCTTCCCAAGTAGTCCCAGCCTGGAGAACTCCGTGTCTAAGCAATATGTCTCTGTGGCCAGGCCCGCTTTGCTTCCCTTTATCGGCATTACTCTTTTTTAGTTCTCCCTAGCTTTTCTCCCTTGTTTTGAAAGAAATTTCCTTGTTTTTGTTTTGTTTTGTTTTATTTTTTGTTTTGTTTTTGTTTTGTTTTGTTTTGTTTTCTAGGATCCTAACCTCTTCCGTATTTTTAAGTTGGTGTGCTCATTTGCAAATTACTTTATCCTTTGGTCCACATATGAAAATGAGACTGAGACTTGTTTGTTATGATCATAAATTTCCCCTGGGTATAATGATTGGTTCAGGAACAGCTGTGTGGCATAATTAAAATAAACAAACTGCCACAAGACTTCTCTTTTTAGAGAGGGGTTCTGTCTCTCCTATTGGAGCTGTGGTAGTAAGAAATAATATGAAACCTAATTGGGTCTCCCACTTGAGATTTAAAGTGGCGCAACATAAGACAGAACTGATATATAGAAAATAAATTCATCCTTGATCAAGCTTTACCTGAAGCTAGAGCTTGGACTTTTAGTTACTAGAGTCAACAAATTCCTTATTTTGTTTAGACTATGTCATGTTGGGTTTTCTGAAGACCTAGACCAGAGGATGGAAAATTGAATAGTTGTGACAAATACTGTGCAGCCTGCAAAAGCTAAAATATTTATTATCTAGACATTTATAGAAAGATTGTTATCTTCTGCTGATCACTTCATGATATATGTATTTGTTTTCATTTCCCTAATAGACATTTATAAAAGACAATTTATAGATTTCTTGCGAGAACTGAGAGAGAGGTAGAAAGAGAAACTGACAGGTATCCTAGTCTTAACCCAAATCACTGACATGTTTGTGTGCTGATATGCTCAGGAAACTTCTAGGAACCAAACCCAGAACCACTCTCATGTGGATCTCATTACACTACTATCATGCCATTTACCAGAGACTCAACAAATATCAACAAATAGGCTTTTTAAAGATCTTCGTTAAAGATTTTTTTTTTTTATTTTTTACAATCAGACATGTGCACTTGCCAGAGAGAGAAAGACAATGAGAGGGAAAGTGAAAAATTACCCATGTAGGGGGTTGATCACGCTACAATTCCTTCTTCTCCATTCTTCTCTCAAGATTTTGGACACACATGTACACACATCCAGTGTGTTTTTCAAGTCACCAGGTCTGGAACTCAAACCATGCAGTTGGCATGTCAGATCCAGTATCTTACCCACCATGACACCTACTAGCTCTAAAGATTCCTTTTTAAGACAGGAATCAAAGTATCTGTTATTTGAGTATACACTCACAGTTTTTATCTCTTCCCTCCTTAACAAAATTATAATGCTTGGCATTTTTAATAAAGACTGTATGAATTTAATATATGTTTATAAATCTGTGCTTACAAAGTATGATCTGCATACAGGAACTAATTTGCAAACTCTTTATATAATAGAGTAAGTATAGAATCAGGAGAAACTATTCACAAAGTCTAATAGGAATTTGATATTTCTTTGTTTCTAATTCTGTAATCACTTTTTTCCTAGTAATTTATTTTACAAAAATGTTATTCTCCAATATAATGGGGGAAAATAAGTAGTTTTCCCATGCAGTTTAAGAATCAGTGTTAAAAGCATAAAGTATATGTATATACTTATTAAAAATGTGTATGTTTTCCTTCTTGGGTTCTGAATTTATTAATGATAGAATTATATATTATTTATGTTTTTAGTTTTCTTAAGATCTATTTCAATGTCAAACATAAATAGAACAGTAGAAGCTGTATTACTACTCACCAAATTGAATAAAATTACAAAGTAGTTGTAAACTGGAAGGATTGTGTCCATGCAGTCCACTTTATTTGGTGTTGTATTAGAAGTGGATCTTTGCCTCCTAATGCAAGAGGCCCAATTTCTTTCAGGAATTCATTTTTTTCTTAAAATAACCTCAGAGTATATTGGGGGTCCACAGTTCTACTAACTAATTCACATGACTTGGATGGGACATTATTACCTCTGTCATGGGTAGATAACATAGCACAGGGCTGCACACACCAGTCCATTAGATTTCCTTCTCCACAGTGACTCAGATATGGGTTGGTGAATGAAGACTATAAATTAAGAGTGTCTGTTAAGATTGCTGGGGCTAAGAATTCAAATTAAGAAAAAAAAATCTTAGACTTGTATTTTCTTTTGTACTTGTTGAATCTTGAAAAATACCACCCCAGGCAATGCAGATAGTCTTATAAGCGTGAGGGCAGAGACTCTGAGGCAAGGAGAGAAACATGTGGAGGCGAACAGGCTTTAGTGAGCACTGAGTCCTGGAGACATTGTCTAAAGCCCCTGAATAAAGCTCTCCCAGAAGCCATCCTAGCCACTGTGCTTTTGAAATACATGAGGCAATAAATCCTATTTGTATGTTTCCTTATCCTCCTTAGCCAGTTTCATTGTGTACTGTAATGCTTTCAAGGGAGAAAACCCTGATTCATATACATAGTTTAATATCACATTTAAATGGACATTTCTCAATAATTAACTACTTCTAAGGAAATAAAATTGAGTAAAATACCTAGAACTTCAATCTGACAAATACTGTGCAGCCTGCAAAAGCTAAAATATTTATTATCTAGACATTTATAGAAAGATTGTTATCTTCTGCTGATCACTTCATGATATATGTATTTGTTTTCATTTCCCTAATAGACATTTATAAAAGACAATTTATAGATTTCTTGCGAGAACTGAGAGAGAGGTAGAAAGAGAAACTGACAGGTATCCTAGTCTTAACCCAAATCACTGACATGTTTGTGTGCTGATATGCTCAGGAAACTTCTAGGAACCAAACCCAGAACCACTCTCATGTGGATCTCATTACACTACTATCATGCCATTTACCAGAGACTCAACAAATATCAACAAATAGGCTTTTTAAAGATCTTCGTTAAAGATTTTTTTTTTTTATTTTTTACAATCAGACATGTGCACTTGCCAGAGAGAGAAAGACAATGAGAGGGAAAGTGAAAAATTACCCATGTAGGGGGTTGATCACGCTACAATTCCTTCTTCTCCATTCTTCTCTCAAGATTTTGGACACACATGTACACACATCCAGTGTGTTTTTCAAGTCACCAGGTCTGGAACTCAAACCATGCAGTTGGCATGTCAGATCCAGTATCTTACCCACCATGACACCTACTAGCTCTAAAGATTCCTTTTTAAGACAGGAATCAAAGTATCTGTTATTTGAGTATACACTCACAGTTTTTATCTCTTCCCTCCTTAACAAAATTATAATGCTTGGCATTTTTAATAAAGACTGTATGAATTTAATATATGTTTATAAATCTGTGCTTACAAAGTATGATCTGCATACAGGAACTAATTTGCAAACTCTTTATATAATAGAGTAAGTATAGAATCAGGAGAAACTATTCACAAAGTCTAATAGGAATTTGATATTTCTTTGTTTCTAATTCTGTAATCACTTTTTTCCTAGTAATTTATTTTACAAAAATGTTATTCTCCAATATAATGGGGGAAAATAAGTAGTTTTCCCATGCAGTTTAAGAATCAGTGTTAAAAGCATAAAGTATATGTATATACTTATTAAAAATGTGTATGTTTTCCTTCTTGGGTTCTGAATTTATTAATGATAGAATTATATATTATTTATGTTTTTAGTTTTCTTAAGATCTATTTCAATGTCAAACATAAATAGAACAGTAGAAGCTGTATTACTACTCACCAAATTGAATAAAATTACAAAGTAGTTGTAAACTGGAAGGATTGTGTCCATGCAGTCCACTTTATTTGGTGTTGTATTAGAAGTGGATCTTTGCCTCCTAATGCAAGAGGCCCAATTTCTTTCAGGAATTCATTTTTTTCTTAAAATAACCTCAGAGTATATTGGGGGTCCACAGTTCTACTAACTAATTCACATGACTTGGATGGGACATTATTACCTCTGTCATGGGTAGATAACATAGCACAGGGCTGCACACACCAGTCCATTAGATTTCCTTCTCCACAGTGACTCAGATATGGGTTGGTGAATGAAGACTATAAATTAAGAGTGTCTGTTAAGATTGCTGGGGCTAAGAATTCAAATTAAGAAAAAAAAATCTTAGACTTGTATTTTCTTTTGTACTTGTTGAATCTTGAAAAATACCACCCCAGGCAATGCAGATAGTCTTATAAGCGTGAGGGCAGAGACTCTGAGGCAAGGAGAGAAACATGTGGAGGCGAACAGGCTTTAGTGAGCACTGAGTCCTGGAGACATTGTCTAAAGCCCCTGAATAAAGCTCTCCCAGAAGCCATCCTAGCCACTGTGCTTTTGAAATACATGAGGCAATAAATCCTATTTGTATGTTTCCTTATCCTCCTTAGCCAGTTTCATTGTGTACTGTAATGCTTTCAAGGGAGAAAACCCTGATTCATATACATAGTTTAATATCACATTTAAATGGACATTTCTCAATAATTAACTACTTCTAAGGAAATAAAATTGAGTAAAATACCTAGAACTTCAATCTTTTTTTATATTATTGGTTTGTTAAAGATGAAAGAACAGAAGCTTTGTCTTAAAAAGAAAATTTATGTGTAAAAAAATTATCGTAAAACAAAATAAATAAATGATTGATGTGTGCTAAAGACTAGGAGGACTAGGAATTTCTGAAAATGCCTTGGACAAGTGGAACAGTATCTTAAATATTTGTTTTGTTTGTTCTAATCTGACTATGTATACTTTTAAAATGTGGTTAACCTTCTCTATTTTCTGACCTCATACAGAGTCTAGTCTTAATCTTGAAAACTCAGATTAATGGGTAAAATTAATGATGAACTCTTCTAATTAATTTAGATTAATATTTCATAGAAAGAACGTGATAAAACAAAGAACTGTCATCATAATGATCAAAAGTGAACATTTACTGAGCCTTTATTTATACTAGTTCATAAATTATTACAATGCTTATTTATATGCTAAAAACTCAAATATACATGCGTATGTAACTGTTTATAAACTATGCACAGTCATCATATTGTTATATCTATTCATCTTTACATTTGTAGATAAATCTTATTTATTTACTTATTTATTTATTTATTGAGAGATTTTTGTTATGGAGGGGGGTGCACTTGCTGGAGAGAGACAGAGACAGAAGGCAAGAAATCACGCCCAGGAGGGATCACCATGGTGCAGTCCCTTCTTCCCTCACCTCCTCAGGATTTTGAGTATGCATGCACACACCCCTGGCATAAATTTCAAGCCCTGGTTCAAGACTCAAATTGTGGTCAGCCAATGTGGGAATCCTGCACCTTAGCCACTATACCATGTGCTGGCCCCAAATCTCATTTAATTCTAATAACAACTATAGAAATAGCTACGGCTATTGGACCCATATTATAGATGTGAAAACTATGGCACAGAAAAATTATGGAACAAGTAAAACGATAAGTTCTGTGCCTTAGTGTCTATCTTTATAACATGAGTGCTTTTTATGGACCTATCCTGTCTGTGCCATTTGTATAATATGAAATGATGACACATTTTACTCTCTCTGAAATAAGTGTAGTCAAATTGATTTTAGAAATCTTCCCACCAGACTGGATACTTCTACACAATTAAAGAGAGATGGCATTTCTGACTTCTTCCCCAGTTTTTTTGTTTTTTTTTAATATAAAGTAACTTGAAAACAGCAAATAGGTCATGTATATTCTTGCATTCTATATTGTTTTGGGTAGCTAGCAGGTATTTGGAAAGTATCTGGAGTTTAATGGAGAATTTCATTGCTTGTTGAGTGTTTTCAATATTGTCATACGTTTTATTTTTGTTATATGTACATAATGAATTTTTATTTGATTGATTCAGAAAAAGGGAGACTGAGGGACTCTTAAAGGTCAATAACTAGATTTGGGTGATAATGAACTTCTAATAACAGACAAATTCTTGAGTCAGAGTAGTTTTTACAAGCTCTCTCATAAATGCAAGGAAACTTGTACAGTTGAAAAAGTTCCCAAGTGCTTGACAAACGAATTATAAGAGTCCCTTGGAAAATATTGCACAATCACTTGGCTGCTGACATTAAAGATTTTGGTGCATCTATGTCTTAAAGACTTCCCATTTCAACTCCTCCCACACACATAAAAGGCTGCTATTGTTATATTGTCTTTTCAATGACCCCAGGATATTTGTAGAAGCATGGAACCAAAACACAGTCACCCTTACCATACTAATCAATGTAAGAAAAACAGTGTCTCCAATGTTGACAAATTGGCAATAGGAAGTAGCTCTGTCAGCAAACTTACCTTTAAACAGAATAGACAATACAGACTTGGAGTCTCTTACAGAAATATGGTCCAGAGATCACAGACTAAATTGACAATCTTTTCTAACAATTTCTAACTATATAGTGGTTTGGGACTTAATATTGTAATTGCACTCTAAGCCTCAATTCATTTCTAATATGATCCTCAGAAAGGTTGAAATCCTCATCTCACAGGTGTTTATATATTCATTTCAATGGAAAACTGTTAACTCAGCATTATGACTTAGAATGTAAATCTACAAAAGCCCAGAAAACTCAACATCACTGCTCCCAAAGCAATTACAACTTGGCCCTTTGCACTTAAATAGCTTTTTATGTGCTTAGATATAATTTGAGCTGGGTCTTTTCTCAACATTTACATAAAATAAATTTGCAATGAAAAAGTAGGGCCTGTTTTTAATTTGTTTTTACAAGTAATTGCTAAAACCTAGCTGGCCAACAATATTTTTTAAAGCCACATATTTAATAAGAAAGGTGTAGGGGTTTTTAAAATTATAAACCCAGTTATAAGCAAAGAGGATGAAATAGAAGAAAAAATGGGACCAAACACTGATAATTCTGCAGGAAATCAAAAGTCCATACTTTTGTTGGGTCCTTGTGCAAAAATAAATCCCTTTTATCAGTGTTCTTCAAATTAATGTAGGCATAAAAATATGGTAACTTGTATAAAATGAAGAATCTCTGATTGTACCTACAGAAATTCTGATTAACTTGATCTATGATGTGGTCATTAATCTGCATTTTTATAAGCTCTTAATATTATTAAATAACACTCCCATAACTCTGCCCTGGTAGATACTAGTGGAATCATTCCTGTTACCAAAATTTATATGTACTGTATGTAAACACAGCTTCAAATATTTGGGTTTACAAATCTATGGGAATCAGGGCATATGCTTATAGAGAGAATGAAAGATTGCTCCTTTGTTGATCTTTAAGCATATTCAAGAAGTCATAAATTATACTTCTTAATTTTTGGTTAACATATAACATCTGGGGTCAGGTGGTGGTGCAGTGGTAACACAAATGGATCCACATGGAGAACGTTCTGGGTTAGAGTTGTGGGACCCTCCTGAATTCACTGAGCATACACACATGCCTGGGAAGTGGGCTGGCTGTAATGACTGGTGGCAGAACTCAGTGTGAAGATGCTGGTAGGGGTGCCTCTTTCTCTCTCTCTTTCATGGTAGAAATAAATAAATATGCTTAACAACAATATTGCATCTATCAAGTAATCGTACTAGGTACTCCTGAGCTCTTTAAACAAGTAAGATGTCTTATTTATATGCACACTACACAATTTTTTAGAAATGGAGAAATGGGAAAACTCCAGTAAAATATTGAGAAATGAGTATTGCTACTTGGCTTTCTGTTTTCAAAACATATTATGTAGGAAAGACTAATTGTGTGAATCCTCTCTTGGGAGAAAGCATCAAATGTCCTTAACTCTGAAGAGCACAGTCAAATTTGTGATTAAGTAGACCTCTTTGTATCTTGTCCAGAAACACCAGAAATGTTTCAGAGAAAAATGACTGCTCAAGGAATAAGACTTGTAACTTTATATTTTTTCCTAAAGAATGTAGATGGTAGAACTGCACTAATTGCCAGCAGAGATTCACAGTTTTTGAAAATGAAATTGTACTCTCATCAGGCATTATACATATTGAACAAGAAAGGAAAGGCCGAACTGGATAATATTCTTTTGAAAATTGCTGTATAAGCTCTACAAGACATTATAGTTTAGCTGGTAAATGCTAAGAGTAGTATTTTGCATAAATATTCCACAATATTGAATGTATTTTTTTCTGCCTGTAATTAGAGCTCTGATTTACTCAGAGAAAGAATAACTACAGGGTAATAATTAGAATGCATGCCTCATAATTGCCAGAATATATATTCAGTTTCTTGATTTAAAAAATAAAGAAAGAAATACCCACACACACATACTTGCTTGAAAGAAAGCACAAAATATTTTTGGATAAAGTATTACCAATAAGCACATAACTTTTAAAACTTTACTTAAAGGCAAATTAATTTAAGTTCTGTATCTATACATTAAATCACTAAATATACATTGAGCATCCCTAGTCCAAAAATATAAAATTCAAAATGCATCAAAATCTAAAACTTTTTTAGCACTGACATGATGCCACAGATAGAGTATTCCACACTTGACCTCATGTGACCAGTCATAGTCAAAAAGTTGTAATGCAAAAATATTGTATAAAAGTATTGTACCTTCAGACTATATGTGTAAAGTGTTTATGAAGCATAAATAAATTTCATGTTTATTTATTTTTCTTCTTATATTTGTTAGAGGGCATGTGTGCTCACCAGAGAAAAACAAAAGGAAAGGAAGAAAGCACCCTCCAATGGAGCACAGTCATGCTACAATTTCTTTTCCTCCATTATTTTTTCTTGTCAGGATTTAGGGCACAGAGTGCGTGCATTCCACTGTTTTTGAAGCTTCCAGGTCTGGGATTTGAATCTTAGTTGCTCATGTGAAATCCGGCTCATTTAACCACTAGACTCTGGGGCTGTTTAGACTTGGGTCCCATCTCTGAAATATCTCATTATGCACACCAAATATTCCCCAAATCAAAATGTCTGAAATCTGAAATGTTTCTGGTCCCAAGCATTTTGGAGAAGGGACACTCTGTATCTTTAGGAGAGATAAACTTTTTTTTTTTTTTGAGATTTTTGCCATAGGGTGAACGTGCTTGCCAAAAAGAGATAGATAGAGACAGAGAGAGAAAGTGAGAAGTCACCACTCCTGCTGGTCTCCATCCCCTAATCAAGGGGGATGGATGGTCATGCCTCAATCCCTTCTTCTCCATTCTCTTAGAATTTTGAGCACGTGTGCACACATGTCCAGCATGTTTTTCAAGCCACTGAGTCTGGGATTTGAACCACACAGTCTGCTATGTGGGATCCAGTTATGTGGGAGACACCACTGCTGGCTCCCTAGGACAGATAAACTACTAAAACCAAGTTATGCATAAAATTCTTGGACATTTTTGTTGTTATATTAGGTTGTTGGGAACATCATAAAATATTTTCCTATGCAAAAATGCATCACTACTTTTCTGAGGACACAGTAACTTAAGCCAGGAAGAAGTAGTTTGATCAATCCCATCTACTTTAGCAGTGAAATGTTGGAAGTTGTGTTAACCTTTGAATAGATGTGTGGATCATACAGGAAGTAGGTTTCTTCTAGTGGAACATTTAGATAAGTGTTCAGATTTTTATCCCTGCATGGACTTGACATTTTTCTTTTCTTCTAGGGCAGAGAGTGAGCCAATTCAAGATGAAATATCTAAATTAGACTGATTATTATTTCTTTCAAAGCAAATAGGGATTAATGATTCAGTAGCTAAAAAATGACTATTTTCTGAAACTATCAAGATGCACTATTAAATGTATTGTGCCCTTAGGCAATGCTGTATTTTCTTTGTATTCATTCCTAAACTAATTCCCAAAGGGAAAGGAAATAAGAAACTATTTTTGATATATCTTATAAGGCTGTACTAATAAAATGTGAAAGTTGTGTGGTTTTCTTACTTGGAAACTCACCTTCCTGAAATGAGACTAAATCAAGTTCAGAGTTAAATTGCCCAGTCTAAGAATTTCCGAACATTTCAACTTCATTTTGCAAATGTAAACTTACTCCCCATGTTTACGTGATTACCATTATATAATTTTACCTTCAGAGGCCAGCCAGTGGCATGGCGGTTGGGGAGGCTGGATTGTAGAAGGTTGACTATGAAATTCAAATCTCAGATCCAGCAGTTTGGGAAACACACCAGGCACATGTGTGTGCATGCGAACCCAAAATACTGAAAGAAGGAATAATAGAGGAGAAGAGATTACAGCATGGTAATGCCTTATAGAAAGTAATTTCTCACTTTTCCTTTTTCTCTGTTTCTTTGTTTCTCTCTCTATCTCTCTCCTTCTCTCTCTCTGTCTTTGTCTCTTTCTGGTGAGTTCACATCCCCTATGGCAAAATTAAAAAAAAAAAACAAACTTACCATCTTATTTTCTTTTAAATGATTTCAAGAACTTGCATATCTACCAAATGCTACCCTAGCTAATAGTAAAGTTATATAGCACTTTAGAATTTATAATGTGTGACTTTTTTTTCCCAGTGTAAAACAGTAAAAAGTATATATAAATTTAAAATCACCCCAGTTTCTACCACTAGGTACTCAATAGTTTTAAAAATATTTTCTATTTATCATTGTATTGATTTTTTTGATTACCCTACAAGTAAGTATCAACTGGAAATTTACCATTAGCTGGTAAATAATAAAATAAGATGCTAGATGTTCAAGTACTCAATCATGAATTTGGCAAAAAAGAAATGCTTTTATGAAATATACTGTGTTATGTCTGAGACAACATCAGTGACTTCAATTTAATTAGATGTTTAATACTGTTTTTGACGATCAGACTATGTTGGATATATTACTTTTTGTCACAATTATGATGATTTTGGATGAGAAAACAATGATGTATCTGGGAAGTTGCCTGTAATTTTTTTTTTCCAGTTTTTGCTGTAAGGCACATGCACTCGCCGAGAGAAAGGGAAAATGAGACACCACCTTTCATCTCCCATGGGGTAGCGATGCCAAAAACCCTTCTCCTCCATTTTCTTATTGGGGTTTTGGACATCATGTACACACCACAAGCATTTGGCATGTATTTCAAGCTGAGGGATTCACGACTGGAACCATAGTTGGCCATGTTGGAACCAGTTGCCTTAACCTCCATGGCTGGCCCTTAAAACTCTAATTTTAAGTGAAATTAATCTCATCTGACAGAGAAAAAAGAGATGGAGAAGTAGGAGAAAGGAAAGGAAAAGAGAAGGAGTAATGAAAAATTTAAATCAGCCAAGAAATGTTGCATATTCCATTTCTGCATTTGTTTCATACAGGGTCACCCACAGTGTATTTCATGCTTACTGGGATGTATTTTGCTGTTATGCCACTTCAGGTTATGTGTGTCCTACATTTGGCTAAACTCTGAGAATTAGAGCCCCTAAAGTCTCTAAGTGACAACTCACCAAAATGTACTGGGATAATATTGCCCTATCAGTAATCTGAATTTTATGTGGAATGTATGAAGTTCAAAGTCCATGAGAAATTTTAAAGAAGGAGAAAGACTACAAGTAGATTCTGTCTGTATACTTTAGTAAGAATTGACAGTAAGAAAAATATTTTTTAAAGGGTAACAGATTTACTTACAACTTAAAAGTGATTACCAAATACTGCCCTGGGTATCCAATGGTAGTCACGGATATTGATAGTTTCAACTCTCAAATATAACTAAATTGCCGACATGCCTGTTTACACACTGGGTCCTAACATAATGCCTACCAGGATGAGGAGTGACAAGGCTGGAGACCACATCAGCTGAAACTCTGTCAGGCTTTGCCAAAAGAAAACAACGAACTGCTCAACCTCAGAGACATAAAGGCTCTTTTTGATATAATTCCAAATCAGCTAAGCTCTTTGGCATAAAATAAACCTTTTCACAGGCATTCTGTTACAACAGTCATTTCCCAGGTTTGTTGTAATCATAATTCTCCACAAGACCTCAGCAAGCTTAAAAAGTATTTCCAAATCTTTCCTAGAGGAATAGGCTTTTCTCTATATTCATTCTGGAAAGAACATACCTGCACTTGCTGCAGTCAGTTTTACATCTGAAAGTAGTAAAGACAGGCCTTTTTTTATTTTGGTGCTTTTCTTTAAAAATAATCATAATGCCCATCTTTTTTTCTATAATTCAAAGAATGCTATTGCTTTATTTCTGAAGCTGCTCTTTAAACAAATCCAAGTCGCAGGATTCTAGAATTGAAACATCCTTTATATATTTGGGAAATATGCAAATGAAGGGATTGGTGGGTTTGCATTACTATAAAAGTGAAATAAAGTCACCAGCCATGAAAACACAAGATAAAATGAACAAAGGGAAGTGGTGGCAAGGCGACAGGGAGAGAAGCTGAAGGAGATTGTGATTATTTACCCTGGCAGAGAGGACAGTGCCAAGAATAATGGGTTAGAATACTAAAACGTAAGGGGAGAGAGTCCTGATACAACGTGGGTAAAAAATGTTCTGACAGAGAGAATTGCATTCAGAAGTACTATCCTAGGGGAAATAGTGGAAAATCCATTACTTAGTACATGTGTAACAGGACAGGACCCAGTCCTGGAAACTGTGCTGTAGACAGTGTTCTGTATCAGCTCCCTGAGGAACAGAGCAGAGAGACTTTTGGCGCTATCTTATTTCTGTCATTATTTTTGACCACTTCCAAATGACTGCAGCAATTTTGAGGAGATGTGCCTGGAAAAAGTAAAACCTAGGGAAATTTCTTATAAAAGCAATAGGAAGGGGTAGACGGCTGTATATTTACTATGGCTGGCAGAGCCAAAGACACATAATCAGGAGGCTGGGAGGTAGGACACTATCATGACCTGAGTCCTGGTAGACAAGGAAGCACCTTGGCATTTTAGGAGTGTCCCCAGATGACTTCAGTAACGTTGACTCCCTCTTCTGGAAGAAAGTCATCTCTGAAATAGAGGCTGGCTTTTTCAATTGGCTGAAAGTTCCCTGATAGAAAGGAGACCTTATACAAAATAAGATATACAGACTAAGAACCAATTTTCTTGTTAACTCTATTCCTTATAAATGAATAGGGCTAATGTTTCTCTTTAATGGTTTTCCACATTTGGCAGAATTGAGTATTTATATTAGCAAGTGTAACCTGTGGTCTCATCTGATTTACCTACTATAGCTGCAAAGTTCAATAGAGAGTGCACTATTAATGTTTATTAATTCCTACAGACCAGGGTAGAGGAGGCATGAGGAGATGAGAATACTACTTGTAGTTGTGTGATATCCAGCAAGAATCTTAATTTTTCTGAGTCAGTTTTGCTAACTGTAAACTGGTGTTAATGACCATCTAAGAGAATTTCTGAAAAGATTGTGTCCATGAATATCTGGCATCATGATTAGCATTCATTAGATCTCAGTAACTTTAGAAAGTCAGTGACTTTAGAAACCTGCTCTCACAAGGTCATTGTGAGATTTTTTCAAATGCATTTTGTAAATTGTGTCCTATGAGTGATTTCTTCTTTGGTTCTCAGTTTTATTCATCTGAAAAATAAGAAATTAGGAAGAGCAAACCTATAATTTCAGTAAAGATCATATTTCTACACTTTTGGTGACAATATGAGATAACATAATAGATTTGGTGGGTACTGTGTTCATGATGAAAATAAAAATGTGCATATTCTTAACTCCAGCATCTCCCTTTAACCATTAATTTTATTTATTTATTTATTTATTTATTTGGAGAGATTTTTGCTCTCCGGTGCACTTGCACTGGAGACAGACAGATAGAAAGCCAAAAATCCCTCCTCCACTTTCCCCCCAGAGGGATGGCCATTCTGCAATACCTTCTCCTCCATTCTCCTTTCAGGGTTTTGGACATGTGCCCAGTGTGAGTTTCAAGCCTCTGGGTCCAGGACTCAAACTGCAGTCAGCCATGTGAAAGTCCAGAAACATAACCATTTTGCCATCTGGTGGTCCACCTTTAACCATTATTAATCATTCTGAAGCCTTTAATATGCCTAACTATATTAAAAATAAATAAGGGCATGAATCGGGTAACATTCCCCAAACCTAGCTGACTACAGAGTCCTTTTTTTTTTTTTTTTTTTTTTGATAAAGCATGTCCTGTAACAACTGCTTAACAGAACATATTTTGGAAAAAATTGATCTAGGAAGTAGGCAAAAGTCATGCATAGGAATGGGGAACTCATACTTACAAATTAGTTCTGCATGCCAAGCTCCCTAGCAGGTATATTGCCCCCCTTTTTTTTTTTTTAAATGGAAACTTCTAGAGGTTTACTCATCATTCAAAGTTAGATGGCTCTGCTTTTCTTTCTCCCTCCCTCTCTCTCTTTTTTAAAAATTTTTTTTCCCAAAGGGTGCATGTGCTCACTGGAAAGAGATGGAGAGTGAGAGAGAGAAAGGGAAAGTGAGAAAGCATCCCCCATGAGGAACCACAGTGTTCTCCACTATACCACTGACCAGCCAGCTTCTCTCTGTTGTCTATGCTCTTAATATTATACTCTGCTGGAAAAGGTAACCAGACTGGGATAGTATGAAGCAGGGAGAGAGAATGAAAGTTCTGAAAGATTATGGAAGGATAGATGAGACAGGAATTTATAAAGTCATAGTAGATTAAAGACAATGAAAATAGAGATAATTCTTCAGTTTTTGGTTTACTATTCTTCAGTTTTTGGTTTACTTTGTGAGAACATTGTGCCTTATTTTTTTTTTTTAGTGAATGGACAAATTTAGAGCACACAGTAGCTGATAAACACATCAAAATCACAATTCGAAGAAGTTATGCAGGTCAGAAAGTCTAAGCAGAAAAGATTAAATGTACTTACTACTTGCATTTAGGTAAATAAATGAATAACGTACGAGGAGCAGCCATTCACCCCACATCCATTTCATTCCAGGTACTTAGTTATCAGTATGTTCATGACCTCTCAAATAACTCACTAATAGATAACTGTACCTCTGCTTTAGGGATAAGCGAATGAAGAGGCAGAGAAAGTCAATGAATATCATTGTGATAATATTACAAACTGAACTTTTGTACTCTCAGGTTAATGGGCTCTAAATGTTGCCTGGGCTTTCAGTTGTGTTCTGGGGCATAATGTGTGTGTTTGGGGAAGGTGTATGGCTACCAAAAAGGGGAGGGGAGGGCAAGGTAATGGGAGGAGACCAGAGGGAAAAGCAAGGAGAGAAAAGATAAGAGAGGAGAGTCCGTTTTTTGAGAGGCCATTTATCATTCATTGTTAATGTTAATTTTGAAGGGAGATGGCCAATGACCCACAGTGAAGGGTAGTAAATTAATGGGAGTGGATTTTCAAAGCTAGAATCTCTCTTTTGTAATTGTGGGCATTTTGTTAGAAGTACCTCATGCATCTCAGCTCTCGCATTTTAAATTAAATTTTCTTATTACTTTTTAAGTAGCTTGTCATGGATTATTGAGTATTTACTGTATGTTTATACTGTAATTCTCTGAAATGACATACAGTAATTGCTTTAGTTACTGCATCTGATGTCTAATTACTGTAAATGCATGTAAAGAAGTAATTAAATACAAAAAAAATAAACTTTTCTCCATAACTTTGTATTACAGATGAAGCAGAGGATATTAGTTCTTTCTCTGATTTTTGGTTAAAAACAAACTCATGTGCAAGCAGAGTGATAGACAAGCTCCCGGGACAGGTTTGGCTTGATCATGCGTTCCAGCTAAGTTCCCCTAGAGATGGGAACCACCCTGAACCAGAGTGACCTCTGAACTCAAGCTCTCCGCCTTTCTTCCTCTAAAGTCAAACCCAGGTCTTTTCTGTTTTAACACGTTCCTCCTCCTCCTTACAGTTCTAATCTAGACTACAACAGGGTATCTAAAGACATTTTGCACCAAGCAGACCTCTAGAGATGTCTGATCCAGTTGTATAAGCATAAGAGCACCACCAAAAAACAAACTCCCCCAACATTTTAACAAATACTCAATTCATTTCTGCAAAGTCCAGCTAGTTTTTATTCGACTAGCCAACCAGCAGCCCATCAAAGTTTTACAGGTTATGTAAATTATTAAGTATGGGGACATTTCTACTCTATCTCTTTGTCTCATTCTTTCCTCTTCCTCTATAGATAGCACCAAGGCTGGGGGCAGATGCCGACATTTAAGCACCAGATGGAGTTAGAAACTGGTTGTACAAACCTGAAGTAAGAGTGGCAGGGATGAGAGTCTATTTTAACATCAAAAACAGCACCATTCAATCCCAAAAAAACGGGGAAATGGAGAAGGGATTGTGGTATGACCATCCTGTGTGTGTGTGTGGGGGGAGGCTTTCTCACTTCTCTTTCTGTCTCTCTCCAGCAAGTGTGCATACCCTCTAGCAAATTAAAAACAAACCGATAAACATAGCACTCAACTGGTTAGGCAATGCCAAAAAATCATCAAGTTGCTTTTTTTTTAGCCCCATAGGAAAAGGAATCACAGCAGGATAGATTTAAAGCAAGATCTGAAATTAAAGACTGCATTATTCCTCTCATCTTCCAAGGGCAGGTGGACACAGAGGGGCATTTTCAACCACTGAGATAATAATAAAGGCAGACACAAAGAGCCCATTGCAATCTTGCTGCTGTAAAGTTTAAGTTGATCCAATCTCATTTTGACCTTTTGAGTTGCCAGTTGAGAAAACAGACACAAATGGCCCTCAGCTGAGAAACAGCTCACTGGGCATTTTAGACAACCTGTGGTCTTTTCCTTGGGCAAAGAGTTTGAAATGGACAAGATCTGTATTCTGCTTCTCAGAACCAGGGACTTTCCATTCTGATTTGGTTTGGAACTGTGTCCTACACTGCTGTCAGGTCTAAACCTGATTTTTTTTTTTCTTTTTAACCTCTTTTTGGGGTTCAAACACCTGTTTCTTCCCCTGGGCTGGAAAATACAAGACTGTAAGAAGCCAAGAGTCAAAGCTTATCAATTGATTAATGTGAGTAAAGTTGGCATTTTGCTTCCATTACAATTGGGTAAAATGAATGCTAACACATTCAGAGATGCTATCCCCTGGCTAAACTAAAGAGTTAAATTGGGGAGGCAAATCCTTGGGATTCTACAGCAGTGTTCAGCAAACTTTTAGCTTTATAATTTGTTCTTTGGCAACATGCTCAGTGTGTCAACTGCTTATAAAACAGCAAGCATCCACTTTTCTCTTTACCATCCCCTTTCTTCAGTTCAGATTGGAGCCACATTCTTGGAGCCCCTAGGACTTTCTGAAAAAGTTTTTTAAAGAATTGCTTTGTTAAGAAAAAAAATTAATATACTGATTTGTCTGTTAGTATGTTTCTTCATTTGTCCAGTCAACAGACAATTTTATGTGAAACACTATCACTACTTTCTTTAAGGCCAAAGAATGACAGTCCACTTTCTCCAAATGTACTTGAGTCAAAATAGCACCTGTGAAAAGAGGATTTCTTGGACAATTTGGGTGACTTGTCCACATACTCTTCTTCTGCTTGTTAGAAATGGAAACTAATCAAATGGAACTTACAGGTTCAATATCAAAAAGGATCATGAACATTAAAGTAGTCAACAATATACCTCATTACAATTTTCTGGATAATGAATATATATTTGTGGGTCAACAGGTGGCATGGTGGTTTGGGTGCTGGACTCTCATGTGGCCAACTGCAGTTTGAACCTCAGACCCAATGGCTTAAACTCATGTTGGATATGTGTGTGCGCATGCCCAAAATCCTGAGAGGAGAATGAAAGAGAGGGGATTGCAGCGTGACCATCCCATCTGGAGGGTGATTTCTTGCTTTCTGTATCTCTGTCTCTCCAGTGAGCACACAATCCCTATGGGAAAAAAATCTCTCAAAACAAACAGACAAACAAATAGATAGATACACAGATAAACATGGACTTGGAATATCTTAAAATCATACAACTGGAATTTGATGGATTCATGTACATGACAAGACAAATATCATAAGATAAATAATAGCTAACATATATTTTATATTTTATTTTACTCTTCTTGAGGCGTATTTGTGAGTTATATGTTATTGCCATATTTTAGATGAGTAACTTGAAATGTGGAATAATTAAATAATTTCTATAAGATCACATGATGGTAGCAAATGATAACGAGACCTGAAACCAGGTGGATTGGCTGTATTGCCTAGATTTATAACCACTGCTCTATTTTGGCTCTGGGGAATAAGACCTAAAAAAATTAAGAGACTAACTCTATAGAAGTAGCATCAACCCTCCACCCCCCCCCCCACCACGTCCGACCCCCCCCCCCCCCCACACACACACACACATTTGGAGTCTATAAGGTGCTGGCTGCAGATTTAAATAAATCTGAGAGGCTAAAAGATATTCTTCTCCTTTCTCCTCTAACACTCCTTCTCTACCAGCCCACACAGATGCACATTTAAAAAT
Organism: Tupaia belangeri chinensis; assembly: GCF_000334495.1. Classification (NCBI taxonomy): domain Eukaryota; kingdom Metazoa; phylum Chordata; class Mammalia; order Scandentia; family Tupaiidae; genus Tupaia; species Tupaia belangeri. Next base: position 1,285,536 of record NW_006160032.1, read on the forward strand.
ATGATCATTAACTAATACCATTAAAAGTATCATCTGGTAAGAGCAACATGTTATATGTTTTAATTTGGGATATACAATTTTTAATTATTTTGGTCCAACTGAACCCATATTATATTGTATCATCTGAAAAGTCATGGCACATTTTTGCATAGAAGAATATAGGAAAACACATCATGGCATTCTTGACAATCTATGCATCATATCCTGTGTTACAACAGCCTGGCCAGGAACTGTGTATACATAGGAGCTTGGATGCTACACAGGCAGCACACATAATAAGGAAATGGTATTTTTGTAATTCAAGCATGTGAGGATCCCGCAGCCTCACAAAGATCTGAGTTAAACCGCATATATGATTGAAGAATAAAAGTGCTCAAAATACAAGCAACATGGTATGTCAGTTTGAATAGGGAGAGCCTCATATTTGTTTGGAGATGACAGTTAATGGAGATGGAAGTTGAGGCAGGGACAGGGGAGGTTTCATAGAGAAAGTAAACTTTGACTTGAGCCCTGAAGGACAGATTTCTGTGTGATGTGGTAAAGTACTATCAGTAGTTCTAGGAACAGGATAGGCCAAGGGTAAGACTGTAATAATTCTGATGATTTCATTACTTCTCTGTGTCTCATAGTCTTGTTTTCATTATGATTTAACAGTCTGTATCAGTGAGGGGATATTGACAGATAACAAAGGCCATTTTAGCTAGTTTAATAAAGTCAAATAAGTGCTTATAAAACAGGTAGAAAGGTTGCAAGTGTAAGCTTAAAAGGGGGCCTCTAAGATGGACTCCCCAACCATACTGCAGAAGATCTGCTTTCCCAGGGAGCTGTCTCATCCGCTACAAAGAAACAACTGGTGAAGCATGAAAGTGCTGGCCTCACCTTATCTGTGATTTGGGAATCAGGAAACTGCTCAAATACTTCACTTCAGAGTCAAACCTTCTCAGCAACTGTCTACCCAAGCCAATATGGCTTTCTTGAACACTGCATTTTTTCCCATATAATTCAACTCCGAAATCAAGTTCCACAATAGTGAACCTAATTGACAGGACCTACACACACCCATGCAAGGAAGCCGAGGAGATGAGGTTTGTAACTTTGTAGCCTCTGTACTACAGGGAGAGTCATTTGCAGAAAACTGGAATAGATCTTAAGCAAACCAATCTACTCTATTCCTCATGGTCTGACAAGTTATGTCAAAAGATTACCTTAAAATATTTGAAAAAAGTCACTTTTGCCAATCTCTTCTAGAGAGATTGGAGGAAACTATAAAACAGAGATGTCACACGCCAAAGCAAACAGTGCAAATTGACCCTTGTACTTTTCCCAGGAAGCAACCCCCAAATCAGCCTTCTCCCAAAATTGCTCCCAATCCAAGCTGATGCTTTAGGTAAAAATCTGTTAGACTTTTTTGGCCAAGGATGGTTACTAGATAAACAAGCCAAAGGGAGTCAAAATAAGGCCTGGAAGAATTGGGCGGGGGTGGGGGGGGGTGTGCTAGAAAAACAAATGGCCATGCATGCCTCCACACACTTTTGTTTTAAGTTAACCCCAGAGATAAGAGAGTTTTGTTGAAATCACTGAAGTGATTGATACCTTCCTCAAGCAAGTAAAATTATTTCTGATATCTTGGCTAGATGTTATGCAGCCATGGAAGCAGTGGTGTGATGACCTAGGCAGAATGAATGTGTCTAACTTAACTATGCCTGCATAATTGCTGCCAGTGAGAT
>NW_006160032.1:1287293-1343810 GCF_000334495.1 Tupaia belangeri chinensis
TGCAATTAGGGCTCATCAGTCAGGCTGGCAGCTTCCCAGGACCAGGCTAGCTCACTCCATTGAGCCTGTGGAGAGCCAGAGTGCACGGACTGGGAGACATTGTCAAGCCGCTTTCATTTGAGTTACAAGAGGAGCAACGTCTGGACCATGTGGATAATTGTTTGTTTGCTTTCTGTCACATTTGGAATCAATGTAAATAAACCCAATCTGTAAAAGAGAAAGCAAAAGCCCACAGCACCTGGAGTGTTTTGATGGAGCTCAGGAAACTGAAAGCTTATTGGCAGCCATGAGAGGGAAAATGACAAATGCCACACTAGTGGGAGTGGGAAAATGGATTGAATGGTCACTCCCTGATGGTGCTTCATTTTGCAATTTTCCTGAAAGATAATAAGGATCCATTAAGATACAGTCTCTAGAATGGAAGGGAAAGGATTTGCATTTAGGATGTTATTTAATTGCTCCTTATGTAATACAAAACACTACCTCTAAAAAATGAGTTGGCATTAAGTGATTTGTTTAAAAAGGAAAATGAATGGAGGTGTTTGTGCAGACATAGAATGCATATTCATGTTTTTAAAAACAAACAAAACTAACTCCATTTGGAAAAAAGTGACACAGCCTGTCTAATACAGAGTGATGTCTCCTGAACTATACAGGAGGGGCCTGGTTCAAAAGCAGGGATCTGACCAGGGTAGGACTTAAGGGGCTTATTTTGGAATAGTACTTGCTGAGCTTTTTACATAAGATTTTTATAAAAGCACTTGTCCTAGTTCCTATCAAAAAGAAGGAAAAGGAGAGCTTATGCGAGCCACGGCTTTCCTCTCAACTGAGCATCCTTTCTCACTGGCACCGCTAGTGACTTTTTGTGTCTATATAGCTTGAAAAGTTGGTAAAATGGTTGACTGTTCCAAGCCTATCTCTATCAGCCATGACCTTCTACTGTGTTAGGCGTTATCATCCCTCTAGAAAGGCCCTGCACTCTATGTCCTTCCTCTTCAGAAACAATATCCTCTTCTCCTTGTCTTTGTCTCCCAAAAAATAGACTGTTTTGGGGAAATAACTAAATATCCATTCTTTGTACCTTGCTGTGTGTTTTTAAGTACGGTATTTCCCTCAGAGTTATCTCTAGTTATAGGGACACACATATTAAATCTTCTCACATTCCTATTATTATTACCTTTGTTTTTTGTTTGTTTTGTTTTCTAGAGAGAGAGAGAGAGATTTGCTATAGGGCACATGTGCTCACTTGAAAGACTGAAGAGAAAGTAAAAATCACCCCCTGGGGGGATGGGCGCCACAATCCCTTCTCTCTTGGGATTCTGGACACGCATGCACATGTACCTGGCGATAAGTTTCGTGCTGCTGGGTTCAGGATTCAAACAGCAGTTGGCCATATGGGAGTCTGGCACCTTAATCACTACAACACCTGCTGGCCCCTTCTTTTCCTTCCTCTTCCATAAATAGTTTTGACCAAATAATGTCACACGCTGAGGTGACAGAAAAAATAAGATACCCGACACTGTCTTCCAGGAGATCAGTATGGTGGAAGAGAAGAGCAAGGCAGAGAAATGCACAGCACCACGTTCAGGGTACCAGGTTCAGGTTGGTAAGAGGTGCTCACCGAGGGTAGGGAACACGCTCTTCTGCTGAGAGTATCTTCCAAGACATTCTATCTGACTTGGATATTAGACTGAGCTTAGTTAAGGCAGTGAAGAAGAGAGGGGTGGTTCTGTCAGAAGGAACTTCAGATGTGCATGTACAGAGACTAGAGGACAAGCACTGTGTTCACTGAGTATTTGAGTTCAGCTTCAGTCCAGGCTCCTCAGAAAGCTCAGAGGGATACATTTATGTATTCATTTTTTATGACACATAATGATTGCACAAATTCATGGGATACAGTGATTTTTTTTTGGTTGTTTTTATCATTATTATTACCATAGGTACATGCATTCACCAGAGAGAGGGAGAGAAAGCACCTTCCAATGAAGCACGGTCACACCACAATCCCTTTCCATTTCTCAATGCCATCAGGATCTGGGGCATATACACACATCAGATTGTTTTTCAAACTGCAAGGGCCATGATTCTAACCGTGGCTGGCCATGCGAGATCTAGTTCCCTACAAACAGCACTTACCCACTATGCTAGGGGCTGGCTGACTCCAGTTTAATTTTTCAGTACAAGAATATAGACTATAATGGTCAAATTAGAGTGACTACCACATTCATCTTCTTAAACATCTATTACTTCTTTGTATGGAGAACAAAGTCCTTTCTCTTAACTAATCTGAGATATACAATAAATGTCAGTTATTGTTGCCCTACTGTACTGTTTAAAATTGGAACTTTTTCCTCTTATCTGTAATTTTGTATCTATTAACAAACATCTCTTTATCTCTACCATCCCATTTCCTTCCCAACCTCCAACAATCACTGTTCTCTACTTCAGTGTGTGGAGAACTTTCTATTCATGAGGGAGAACACGCAGTATTTTTTTCTGTGCCTAGGTTACTTCACTTAAAATAATGCCCTCCAGGATTGAATGGGGAGGTTCAACTATTAGTGAAGAGCTGGGTCAGAAAGTGTTGCACTACCTTCTTGAGAACTTCTTTGCTCTAAAGGTGTTGAGAAACCATGCAAGCATTTGGAGCAGGGAAATAATAGAAGAATACTACTTACTTTGCCCCCTACTTCTATTAATCTTGAAATTCTAACCAATCATTTCCTCTCGCTTATGTACAGAGGCATTTCTTTTTGTGGAATAACAGCTTTCACAAGACTAAAAATAAAGTCACCATGGCTGATGACCTGAAACCCTAGATAAAACAAAATTAAATCCATTTCTTTAATACAGAATTGCTCGGAGCCTTCATTATGTGAATGTAAGTGGAACTGCTTTAAAAAGGAAAGATTTACAATGAAGTGAAAATAGAAGAATGAATTTTCTGGGCAGGCCTATGGCCTAGGGATTAAAGGGGGCTGGATCCCATATGGCCAAATATAGTTCCAGTCTGGGCCCTGAAGCTTGAAAAGCATGCTGGGCTTGTGTGTGCACCTGACCTGACCAAAATTCTGACAGGGCAGAAAACAGGAGGAAGGGATTGTGGTGTGATCACTGCCTTGTTGGGGAGTGCTTTCTCTCTCTCTCTCTCCCTCTTTCTCTGAGAAGTACATGAGCCTTCTGGCAATAAAAAAGAAAGAATAAATTTTCTAAGGAAAACACATGGAAAGTCATTATCTCTAGGGAACCTCTTCAGAAACCAAAGTACTTTATCCTGGATTTTAAACTCTTTAGATCTGAGAGAAATGAAATTCCAAAGGGGAACTTTAGTGTTTTAAACTTTTAATTTTAAAAGTTTTCATATAAACCCAGAGAGAAGGATTAACATATTGAATCTCTGTGTACCTATCTCCAGATTTAATAGCAGTCAAGATTTTGCTATGCCCTTTCCCGCTTTCCTTTGTATTGCAATATCTTTAAAATCAATTTGCACCTCAGGAAGCATGAATATCCGGTGGTCTTCACATTTAGTTAAAAAAAGATTTACCTTTGGTTTAGGTGACTGTTGTCTGAGCTTTTTTTCTGTTAACTTCTCATCAATCTTTTTTTGCATTAATATTTCTGTTAGTCACAGTGCTGCTATTTCACTAGTGGTCAAAAAATTAGTTATTTTTTCAGGGCAAGTAGGTGGAGTGGTAGTTAATGTGCTGAACCCACATGGCCAGCTACACGGTTCAAGTCCTGGACCTGGTGGCTTAAAAATCACTTTGGGCACCTGCACACTTATGCCTAAAATCTCAAGAGGAGATTGAAGGAAGAGGGATTGCGGTGTGGCCATCCACCCGAGAGGTGATTTCTCTCCTGTCTCTCTCTGGCAAGCATATGTGCCCTATGATGAAAAATAATAATAATAAAATCAGTGATTTTCCTTTGTTATTTCTTCTATAAATAGTAGCTGGGATTTTTGTGGGAAGGCTTTTCTCATCAGCAATGTTATTTAGTTACTTTAAAAACTTCAGACAAAGCAGCTAAGAAAAATGTATTGTTCTTTTTAATTAACAATTTTTAGAAGAGTGGTGATGCTTTAGGAAGGTCCAACTGTCAACAATGAATTTGTGCTGTGTTAGGATGGTTTGAAGTCTGTAATTACTCCCTTTCTCAACCTCTCTCTCTTCTAATGCATCATGAACTCATGGATTTTTATACATCTAGTATGTTTCATTTCAGTCCAGTCATTCTTTTAATGCTTCAGTTGTTCTATCGAAAGTTACTTTTTACCTGGGTTCTGTGCACTTTTAACATAGCCACCTTATTCATTGAAGTATCTTTCTTGCCTTTGGGCTCCTTAAGATTTTCCAGGCTCATCTTGTACATTCCCTGTCCCAGAGTGGGGTTAGCTATTGTTTTTCTGAGGATCTCTGTTTTGTTTTATTAAGAAAAGAATACTTTGAGACATTCTTCTAGGCATAGGAAGATAGTCACTGCTTTTAGGTATACTATACTGTCCCAAAGCAACCTTTCAAAAAACTGTTTAGCATTTTTGTTTCTTTTGGTTTAGCATTTTTATTTCTTTTGGCAAAAATAAAAGACATTTATACATTTGTGTTTTCTATCTTACACATAAGGAGCATGTTATATTCAGTCTTCTACCCCTTGGTGTTTATTTATTTTTCCCTTCTTGAAAATGTATCCCTGATACCGTTCTATATCCATACATAGAGCCATTCCTTATTGTGCAATTTCCTAGTGTTCTTTTCCTGGACATGGAGAGACTATCATTCATTCAATCAGTCCCTTCCATATGGACAGTTAGTGTTATCCATGTCTTTTGCTATTGCTAATACTGCTACAGTAACTAATCTTGTCTATAAACATTTTGCTTTTTTTTTTCCCCACCTTTAGGCAGAATTCCTAGAAAAAAGATTGTGGAGTCAAAATAGTATCTGCATATACAATTTGGCTAGATATTTCCAGATTCCTCTCCTGGGGGGTTATGAACTTTGTATCACTTTTTTCTTTCTTTATTATTTTATAAGGGTTTTTGCCATAGGGCACATGCACTCACTAAAGAGAGAGAGACAGAGACAGAGAAAGAGAAAGTGAGAAATCACCCTCTGGAGGGATGACTATGCTGTAATCCCTTCTCCATTCTTCTCTTTGGATTTTGGGCACTAACACACATGTGCCCAGTGTGATTTTCAAGCTGCTATATCCAGGAATTGAACCATTGTCAGCCATGTGGGAGTTCAACACCTTAATCACTATGCCACCTACCTGCCCACAATTTTGCATGTCTACCATCAAAGTATAGGCAAGACTTTTCCCAACAACAGACTATGTTACCAGCCGAGTAAAAATTTGGTCATCAGATCAGTAAGAAATGGCTTTTCACTTCCTTTATTTTTCTTATTTTGAATGATCTCTTTTTAAAACCTATTAAAAGTTATTCCCCTATCTTATTTCTCAAAAACTGCCTGTTGGGAACCAGCAGTTAGCATAATGGCTATGTCGCTGGACTCCCACGTCGACCGCGGTTCGTGTCCTGGACCCAGTGGCTTAAAACTCGCACCGGGCGCGTGTGCGTGCGTACCCAAGATCCCAAGAGGAGAATGGAGGAGAAGGGAATGCGGCGTGACCATCCCCTCTGGGGGGTGATTTCTCGCTTTCTATCTCTATGTCATGTCTCTCTTGTCTGGCGAGCACACACGCCCTATAGTGAAAAAAACTCTCAAAATAAAACAAAACAAAACAAAACAAAACAAAACAAAAACAAAAACCTGCCTGTTAATAAATTTGAGACAAGAGGAGTTTAGAAGAGAAGCAAAAGTAGGTAAGTTTGAGAGTATGGTGCCTTCCCACCTTCATCTGGCACCCCCATCTCCTAACCATTTATATTGGAAAGAAATGGAGATAGGAGATCCCCCTCTTCAAAATGCTCTTTTAGTGGGACCAGCAGTTGGCATAATGGCCATGTTTCTGGACTTCCATGTAGTGGACCGCAGTTCAAGTCCTGGACCCGGTGGCTTAAACTCATCCTGGGAGCATGTGCATGCGTGTCCAAGATCCTGAGAGGAAAATGGAGAAGAAATTGTGGCAAGGCCATCCCCTATATACTCTGTTAGAAACTGACACCTATAAATGTATATGAACCATTAAAATTGCCACTCTTCCCAATTCTAAAAGCCTATGTGTTTCAGCAGTTTCCTTGTATTTGTTGTATCATAAAATTTCCTTTTATTCAAGAAATACGGGTCAATAATATTTACATATTGTTTTTGTATTTTCTTTGAGATATTTTCGCTATAGGGCATGTACACTCACCTGAGACGGAGAGAGCTGGAAAGAAAGAAAACAAGAAATCCAACACCCCAGGGGTTGGCCACACCACAATCCCTTCTCCTCCATTCTTCTCTCGGGATATTAGGCCACATGCACATGTACCTGGCATGAGTTTCAAGCCTCCAGTTCCATGACTCAAACCATGGTCCGTCATGAGAGAGTCAAATGCCTTAACCAATACTTCACTTGCTGGCTCCCATGTTATTTTTCTATGCATTGATTATTCCATGCTTTTAAATGTCAAAAAGAACAAAGAACATCTCACTGTCTTTCAGTTTTATGAATACGGAGAATCCCCAACTAATGATGGGCACTGTCTGTATTTGACTTTACAGTGGTGTAAAAGCCATATGCATTCAATGGGAAATGTACTTCGAGTATCCATACAACCTTTTTATATTTCACTGGTAGTACAATATCCAGTAAGTTATATGATATATTCAATACCAAATTATAAAATAGGCTTTGTGTTGGATGATTTTGCCCAACTGTAGGCTAATATAAGTGTTCTGAGCACACTTAAGGTAAGCTAAGCTAAGCTCTGACATTCGATAGGTTATACATTTTAGGTTTACAATATTTTTAATTTATGAGATTTATGAGAACATGAACCTATTGTAAGTCAAGAAGCACGTTAGAATAAATGTAACATGAACTACTTAGGCAACCACAGAACCATGTACTATGAAGGATTAAAGCTGTAACTATTACATTTAATCTAATTGGGAAAGGTTAGGTATCTGAAGGGAAAATTTTGCAGTACAACACGGAGGATGACTGATGTGATGAATGTTGTTCAATGTCAGTTACTGCAGAGCAAAAGAGAGGACTAGCAAGCAGAGAGTGTAGACTAAGAAGTGAACTTCTCGTATTTTAAATGCAGCTGGATGACATATTTTATCTGTCAGTTTCTCATCTGCAAAGGGAGAGTAAGCAGAATATCCACCTCATAGTGTTCTATGAGGCTTCAGTAAGAAGAGCTTACAAGTGCCTTGTGGTGAAAGCTTAATAAATGTTATCTATAACAGTCAAGGTGGCTTAGAGAAGTTAAAAAATATGTGGGAGGAGGGGACCTGAGAAAAATGGTTGGATTCAGTCATTAGCAAGTCTCAGGTGACTTACTTTCAAAAGGTCAGTTTCCGCCAACTGGAAAGGCAGGAAGGCATAGTGCAGCAGGGTAAGGGGTAAATTGGCAATAAATACTTGCCATAGAGAAATCAATAGAAGCAGAAATCAATAGAGCTGAGGAAGTTCGCCATTTGAAAGACTGGGAAGTAAAAATAAAATAATAATAAAGTAAAATGATAATATGATAAAACTTTTTTTTTCTCTTTTTAGAAGAGTAAAGCTAGAAAGCAGAAGGCATTTAGCTGACAGGGTAAGAGCACCGTGTGTGGAGACTGAGGGTTGCTCTTAATGCCATGAGAGTCCTGGTGGAAGGAGAGAGAGCTCAACACTTAAGGGAGCAGCAAACCATCGGATTTATATCCTGCCGGATCAAGGGCATTTTCTAACGAGACAAAGTAGTTTCCACTACATCTAAAGCTAAAGTCCCACAGAGAATTATATGACCCCAGCTAAAGGTTGCACCAAGCTATGGCATTAATGAATTAAGTCACAGGACCTTAAAATGTGTTCAGCTGTCATTTGAACAAAGGGTCTTAAGTATAGGTTAGTCCCTGTATGGTTTGCTGCAGGGAATGTATTGCTGTGTTCACTAGTACTTCCATAGGGAAGAACTAAGTATGACAATTATCAAATAGTACAATTTATGCTAACATAGGCATATTTGGGCAATAGAGAAATAATATGTTTTGGTTTTAATTAAAAAAAAAAAAACTGGCTAGAATATAAAGTCTTCTGTTTACTCTTCAGACATATTCTCCTGTCTTTACAAAGTTTGAGTGGCTTGGATTAGCATTTTATTTAATGTCAAGGTCCTGTTTTTAAAGGCAATTATAAAATACAGAAGCAAACAGATGTCCATTCATTCAGGCTGTTGTGATGAGTCAAAACAAATCTATCATAACAATTGTATTAAACTGTGTAATCTGTTCAGTGAAGCAAGTAAAACATACTGAACACAAACAATATCCAGAGGGTCATGATTACAGTACTTATAATGAGAAAGTTATAGCAGTCTTGCATGGCTAAAAAAGATGAGGTCCTTGGAATCATAGATATAATTCCAGCTTACTACCAGGGAATTTTCTTATCTTCTCTGATTCTCAGTTTCTTCATCTCTGGGATAAAAATAATAATCTGTAACCTCCCAAATTGGTAAAATAACTGAAGAAAATGAATACAAAGTAGCTAACAGTAAATAGCATATTGCTTAATTTTTTAAAGCTTACATATTTATTTCTTCCATGAGAGAGAGAGAAGTTTACAACAGGGTCTTCATTCCTTGATCCATGCCTAGCATCAGCCAGCCTGGATCATGGGCACATGCACGCACACTGTGGTCACAGTGATGCAAACCTTCCTGTGTGGATCTATTTGCATTAATGCTATACCACCATCTGGCCTGCATATTACGTCTTAAGAAATGCTATGGATCATTGCTACTATTATTAGTTCTATTAGTTTAATTATCTTAAATTGCACCCTCAGTTCAATCTAAATGTGTAAATTCCATGGAGTTTCATCCAAAATCACTTCTGAAAAACACTTAGATCACTGTATCATTGAGGACCGACACTACCTGTCAACAGATCCAAAGCAGTTCTTTCTCCAGCTGAGATGAGTGATTATTCCTACTACGGTCATGCACTAGACTTCCTCTCTGCCGTAGTTGTCTTACCTAATACGTGTGTGTGTGCGTGCGCATGCGTGTGTGTGTGTGTGTGTGTGTGTGTATGTAAATTGGCTTTTAAAGAAGCATCATTCCCATGGAGCTGCACTTAGGAAGTGAGACTGACTGAGGAAAGGGAAATTTACATCCCCTAATTTATTCACATACTAGAATTAGGCCATTAGTGAACTAGCCTGGGAATTCACATGCATAACAAAGTATTATTCTCCTTTTCCTTGTCTGAGTCTATGCATTTGAACTGGTCTGTGATAATAAGAAAATACCTATCTTGGGTTCCTTGGTTGGTAAAAACAAACTGGATTGGAAACATCTAGCAGATGGGCTCATAAATTCAGAAAGGTCATTTTGTACACATCTCTGCTTTTAGTCAAAAATCATGCTTTAGTTGTTATAGACAAGTACGTTTACTGAAAGATTAAAAAACAAAAACAAAACCCCAAAAACCTAGATTTAAATTTCATATAGGCCTCTTTCAAGTATGCTTGAATGTCTAATCTAAATCCCTTATGTTATAATTGAAGTCTTACTCTCAAATGTTTTCTCTGAATTCCTAAAATGGTTTTGCTGAATTTCCCTACCTCCCAGAGTAGATTTTTGCCTTAGAAAACTCATCTGCCAAAAGACATTCCTGTGGAGATATACTGCCAAGCTAGGAACAAAAAATAGTAAACATTAGAGGTGTTTTTTTATTGCTAAAGCCCCAGAAGCAACAATCTTATCTCTAAGTCTGTAACACAAGCACATTAATCTGATTTGCATGTCATCTAAACAGAGAATGGGTTTGGATAGCTCTGGATCATCTCAAGTGAAAATTAGATTAGCAATGTGGTTTAATGTTGAGCAATAAAAGAAAGAGAAAGTATGTTTAAATAATTTTAAATTTAAAAGTATAAAACAAATGAAAAAGATACAGATCTTTCTTTAAATAAAAAGTAGCTACTGTTCTATCACAGTGATATAATACATTGTAAAAGTGTACAGCCTAACTTGATAAAGTAATAGGTGTTAAGAGTTTATTTTTCTGAAACAGAACATAACTTTGGATCCTAACCGCTCTCATGGATCTATAACAGCCATGAAAATATTCATTGGTCACTGTACCCAAAGCTTAAAATAAGTCAAGAAAGTGGATGACTGATGAAATCACTACACATTTTACCTTGCGCTATGCTTTCCTACATGTTTAATTTATGTAGGGCCCTTTAGGGAATATTGACTGTGTTTGCCGAAGACACATTTTCCAGCTCATCGTGTCTTTTATCAATGTTATCACTTAAGAAAGTGGTATGAATGTTATATCAATATTTCATATAAACATGGACTGATTCTAGTAACAGAAAAAACATTAGTCACTGAATCTGAGCTTCATTTTAATTTTATTTATTTTAAGAATGCTTAGTTTAGTATTCCATTGAGTTTCCAATTGGATTTTTTTTTTCACGTGGAAACATCGCAAGAAAGATAATTTTTTTTTTTGAGAGGTTTTTGCTATAGGGCACGTGCGCTCGCCAAAAAGACAGAGAGACAGAGAGATAGAAAGTGAGAAATCACCCCCCCATGAGGGGATGGCCACGCTGCAATCCCTTCTCCTCCATTTTCCTCTTGGGATCATGGGCATGCACGCACACGCGCCTGGCGTGAGTTTAAGCCACCAGGTCCGGGACTCGAACTGCGGTCAACTACGTGGGAGTTCAACGACATTGTCATTATGCTAACTGCTGGTCCCTAGAAAGATAATTTTTTTACTATGTTCTATATTGATTCCCACTATCAATCGCCCTTTTACCTGTTTTTTTTTTTTTTAAAGATACAATATATCAAGTAAATTGCAACCTTCCTTGGTAAACAAAAGCATGATTAATAATTTAAAAATCCATTATTTCTGGGTTCCCATGCTCTTCTTCAAAAGAGAAAACACTAGGGTAAAGTCATACTTCCTTGATGACCTAACCTCAGAAATTAAAAAAAAAAAAAAAGGTTGTTCGGTGTCACTTTTCATTTCTGATAACTGTTGTAAAGTTCTGCCCACTTTGAAGGGAAGGAGACAAAAACTCTCCTTTTCAATGGAGGAGTGTCAGTATCACCATGTAAGAAGTGTATGCAGAATGAGTCTAGAATGTTCAGCTTTCTTTGGAAAAAACAATCTCTCACCCTAAGGTTCCTAATTAGTTTGGTAGAACTCGGGCTACATTTAAGCCCTTACTTTCCTCCTTGGCTTTCACCCTTGTGCAGTGAATAACTTCTACAATCATACATAGCAACCTGAAGGGGTGAAAAGGTCTTTGTTAGATAAATGATGCCTGCCACTCTTTAGCTACATGACTTGGGAAAATTATTTGCATTATATTTAAATTTCCACTCAGAATTGCAATGAAGATTAAATGAAGGACTATATTTAATGTAAATATTACAATATTCAATATAGGTTTTCTTTTATCTTTATGTGAACAAATCCTTTAGGTTTAATTAGCCATATAAAATTGCCACCTTTGAAGCTAAAAATGATAAAATATAGGTAATATCATATGGTTTGACCTAATACACATGGTTTTAAAATAATTTATTTAATTGTATTTATTATTATATTTTTAAATTTTTCTATAGGATACATGTGTTCATTAGAAAGTGAGAAAGAGAAAGCAAGGAAAAGTGACAAAGCGAGCTGCCAGGACCTGGACCCAGCCTGTGGTCAGCCATGTGGGAGTCCAGTGCCTTAACTACCATGCCACCAGCTGGCCCCAAAGCATTATCCTTTGCTATTCTTTTGATATGGTGATGTATCATCAATACACAAAAGAAAATTCTCAAAGAATGACACTGATGCACTTAGAACAAATTCCACCAGAAAGATCAGAGTTCATTATGGCTAGTTCTTGGGGAAGTTTATCTTATTTGTGGTCCTCTCTCTCAACACTCTTTTCCCACAAAGCATGCTCAATAATTAGGTTTAAAAAAAACTGAACAATAATGATTTTAGTCAGTTATAGTTAGATAATCATATACTCCATTTTGTCCTAAGGGTTTTCATTTAAACCTATTATCCCCACAGCATATCTGGTTATTACTTCCTTTCCTTCTCAAAAGAATCCTGATATTGACAATAATGTATAAAATCCCCCCCTTTTCTGAAAATTATATTATTCTTTTCTTGTTTAGAGTACAGATAGAGAGAAATAAAGGAGTCATATCCATTCATAAACAAAACAGATTAGATGCCTTCAATTGAATGGATATCTATATTGCTAATGTAGAATTATAAGAATAAGCTTCAAGTAAAAAGAGAGATTTATAATAATATTTTAACAATTTGCTCAAAATTAATAATGAAGAGGACAAAAGATAGTGTTTTAATACCTTTGACACTATTAAAACACAAGTAATGAATGCAAATCACCGTTAAATTACTCAAGTCAAATACCACATTTAAGACTTTTCTTCTCTTCTACTATTTTGTGTTTCCATTTTATCTGCAATAACCTCCCACCTCTATTTGAATATTATTAGTCATATGAAACTCATATCATTTCTGAAATTATCTTAGGCAAGTCTACCTGTTAATATATTCTTTCTTTTATTGAATAAAAAGTTATCTCCTAATAACTTCTGTTTATCATTAAAAATTCTATATTCTAGTCTTTTTTCTACAAAGTAATATTTACAAGTTCAAAGTACTAAATCATATCCCCAGGAGTTACTCTTCCTGGTTAAACATTTCCTTATCGGACAACCCATAACCAGATGTTTAAGAGAATCTGATCCTACCTGGCTGATAACACTGATGGAATACCAGACATGGAAACTTAAAAAAAAATCATGCCAGGTACATGTGGGTATATGCCTCAGATCCCTACAGGATGGTGAAGATGGTGGAAAAGGGATTATGGTGTGGCCCTTTACCCCACAGGGGATGCTTTTACCCTCTCCCTTACTCTCTCTTTGTCTCTCTGACAAGCACATATGCCTTCTGGGACGCAAGGAAAAAAAATGTCCTTATGACTTGTATTTCAGTTTACTATTATTCTAATTTTCTTTTCAGTGCCTCTGGGTGAGATTCAGTGTGTTATCTTATAGTGTGGTATTCAGAACTACAGATGGTTTTATGACATTCAGATGACATGTTTGTTCCCTCTAGGTAGCAAAGTCAGTGTGACACATAAGGAGTTAACGGATACCACTAATTTCTTATTTACTATATTCTAGCCTCTATGCTTAGATTTTCATATTACATGTTCATCAACATGAATTCTAACAGGTAGTTAGAGAAACTTCCCTAACATACAAAGGAGAAAATTGAGCTCAGGGAAATTAGATAAAATGTCAACACTTACTCATGCAAAAAGTTAAGTAGACTACAGCATTCAAATCTAAATTGCGCTGATTTTAACCATCATAACTTACAACATGCTTTTTTTTTCAGACTGAATATCTTCTTATTACATTTTTATTTGTAGAATCATTGAGGTTTTTAAAAATCTTGTTGGGTTTTTGAATGTAATTCTTTTATCCTGCATGTTGGAAATTTTTTCTTTTTTTTGGAGAGGTTTTTTTGCTATAGGGCACGTGCACTAGCCAGACAGACAGAGAGAGACATAGAGACAGAAAGCGAAAAATCACCCCCCAGGGGGGATGGTCACGCCGCAATCCCTTCTCCTCCATTCTCCTCTTGGGATCTTGGGCACGTACGCACACACGCCCGGCGTGAGTTTTAAGCCACCGGGTCCAGGACGCGAACCGCGGTCGACTACGTGGGAGTCCAGCGACATAGGCATTACGCTAACTGCTGGTTCCCTATGTTGGAAATTTTTGTAGCTTTTTATCACTTGCACATATGTTCAAGTTACTGACAATGCTCTTATCCAAACCCTTCATGGAAATATGCAGCAGTACAGGGCTGGAAAATGGGGTTGGGTTGGATCACTAGAGCGTTCCCCATGTATTGGTGTTCATAAATACTTACGTATATATACTAACTTGTATTTAATCACTTTATTGTGAACTAGTTTGTAGTGTCTCTCATTTACTTTAAAGATATTATTCTTAAAACTTTAGTAGACTATTCATCTATTTATGCATTGTTTCTTCTTAATTTTGATGATCACAACCATAATTCTTATGTCCCTCCTCTTTTATTAATTTACCCTCTGTATAAAACAAACAAAAATACCAGTAAACCAACTAAAACATAACTAATAACTATTGCTTACTACAAATAGGATTGGATGTCTCCATCATTTGCTAGTTATTTACCCTTGGGAAAGTTACTTATTCTCCCTAACTCTTGTGTTTTTTTGTTTCGTTTCATTTTTTGTTTTTTTCTTTTTTTCTAAAATGAAGATAAGGAAATTTGGGTAGCTAAAATGCAGGGACTGTGGAGAAACTAAAGGAAAATGAAGATGAAATGCTGCTTTCTGGTGTAATCAATTCACCAATAAATGTTGTAGATATTTTCACTAAGGAATTTTTAAGATACGATCAATGTTTGTTAAAGTTAACTCTACACCACTGATTTTCAAACTTTAGCATCCATTGGAATTATCTGGAGGCCTATTCAAATAGAGATGGCTAGTCCCTATCCCCCAGAGTTTCTGACTCAGTAGATCTAATAGGTAGTCAAAGCATTTGTAGTTCTAATATTTCTAACAATTTCCCACCAATTTCTGATATAGACGGTAGTGATATTGTACTTAGAAACCCTCTGGGAAGAAGTGGAGAAAGGTTCAGAGCAGATCATTTAGGATAGTGGGAGATAATGAAAACCTGGACAAAGATGGGTATGATGGAAATGGGTTCAAGAGAATGAATGACCAGTTGGTGACTACTGAGATATAGAAAGAGGGAGAGGAGTCTTCAATGTTTATAAATGAAATGAAGTGATGCTGACACCAGCAACAAACAGTAGAGGAGAAGCAGGCTTATGGCTATGAAACAAGCTCAGGTTTGATATTCAGATCTTATCAGACAAACACAGGATGGAAGTGGTAATCAGGATAATATTGGTCTAAAAACTAACTTTCAGGCCAGCCAGTGGTGTGGTAATTAAGACAGCCGGATCCCACATGGTTGATCACAGGATCTGAGATCCAGTAGCTTAAGAAACACATTTGGTGTGTGTTTGTGAGGGGGGGAGGGCAAAATCCTGAAAGGATAAGAAGGGATTGAGGAGTAACCATCCCTATGCGGGTTGCTTTCTCACTCTTCCCATAACTCTCTGTCTCTCTGGCACATTAAAAAAGTAAACAATAAGACCAACTTTCAAGTTTTAGAAATGGTACTGGACATAAGTTAGTTTTTTATGTCCCTCCAAATAAGTAGATCTTTATGTGCTGAACACAGACCCTTCAAGTATGGATCAAACACAAAGTAAGCTTTCATACCCGTTCCTTTCTTTCTAGAGAATAAAAGGTTACCATTACTATCCATACCAAATGATGGCTTAAACTAGTAGCAGAATTGAATATGAAAGCAGTGAGAAATAGAAGGGTGGCCACATGCTATTGGGTCGTTTTTTCTTTTGATCAGGAGAACAACAAATTTTCTCACTATGAGTTGTATTAAGCACAAATGGAATATTATGACAAGCGTACTTCCTGTCGCATTACCATCCCTGAAAAAAAAACCCATTGGATCTTGTCTTCTATAAAATCACTGGTTGTATAGTTCAGTCTCTTATTAAAAACGGTCATGCTTCCTAGACACAAATAGCAAACTTACCTCTTTATAATCTATAGTAAAAATGTCACATTCTCACATTTTAAATGTAGTATAACCTGTACCATGAAATATTTTATTAGAGGGGCTTGCAAGTGGTGTAGCAGTTACATTGCTGGACTCCCACATGGCCAACCATTGTTTGAGTCCCAGAATCAGAAGTTTAAAACTCATGCTAGGTACGTGTGTGTGCATGCTCAAAATCCCGAGAGGAGAATGGAAGAGAAGGGATTGCAGCATGGCCATCCCCCCAGAAGCTGATTTCTCATTTTCTCTCTCTCTAACTTGGGGTCTTTGGTGAGCAATGCACCTTATAGCAAAAATCTGCCTAAACAAAAAAAAAAAAGAAAGAAGAGAAAAGTTATATTAGCTAGATTTAAGTTACTTTAAAGTGTAGCATGTTAACCAAAAGAAAGAAGTTTTGCTCAAAGGGATATTTATTTGGAGGGACTTTGATCCATAAAGGGAATTGTAATGTGTCTATACTAAAACAGGATTGTAGTACAAGAAAAAATAGTGGCTAGAGATAAAGATGTGGAAACATTCAGGATTAACTGGAGTCATAGGAAAGAGGGAATCAAATAAGGTTGGAAGAAACGTTGACTGATAATATAATCTAGAAAAAAATTAGTAGCAGGCAGAAGAATTGGAGTCATAAAAAATGAAGTAGAAAGAGATAAGTTGTTATAAAGTTGAAATATCGAAAAAAAGTTACTAGTCAATTTGTCAGATTTGCTTGATAACTGTTTCCTAAATATTCCCACAACTTCTTGTCTCCATTTTTTTAACTAATAAAAAAATTCAAACCTTATACTTCAATTCCTTTTTCTCCATAATATTTATGCAGACAATAATGAATTAAAAAAGGATATACTGAAATACATATGTTGGTATGTTCTTACATTTTAGTATTAACTACTGGTATTTTGGTGAATATGCAGTATTTGTTATTTTAAGCATTCAATTTTCCAAATAAATTTGTCATTATAAATAAAAAAACATGGTTAAAATACACCTCCAAAAAGAAAAAGACAAATGCAAACATAACAAAGACATCTAATTTATTTTGATAAATTCCTATTCCCTTTAACAAACATCCACTAAAATTTTCAGCAAACTCAACCAGGTTATGACAGATTAGGGGCAGGTCTGGAATTTCAGCTTCTGATGTCACAACTGATTTTATTGCAAGAAACTTGAGACATTCAATCATGAGCGTTCAAATGTCCAAGAAAGTTGAAAAATATTTTGATTAAAAACAACATTATATAGAAGTGTTGATTATATAGAAAAAAAATAGTTGTTTCTGTGTCAATGTGGACTGAACTATGAGCCCTGAAGTAAAATGGTGAGGTTTGACTTTGCCACAGTGTAAGTGCTATTACTGAATGGGTTCCCTTTGTGTGTGGTCATGTGTATTGGCAATTCTTGAAACTGTCAGAAATGTGAGAATTACAACCTAGAAAGGGTAATGCTTCAGAATGGTGGAGTGACTATGGAAATGGTGCTACCAATTAAAGCATGACAGCTCACAACTTCAGACCCTCTGTGAAATGAATGAAGCTTTGGGAAAAGGATTCAGGGCTTGAGAAATGAAGGAGAAAGAGGAAAGACCTTATGTTTTAGTTTTGTGCTATCCTTCTGTGATATGCCTTCCATTTTCATATGGCATTCCCAACTGATAAAGGGTTGGGAACAATTAATCTTTAAACTGGTTTTTCAGTATCAGAAGAGACAGATCACCTGGCTGACTCTTAGGAGACAATACTATATTCAGAAAGGTCATATTATAATTTAGCCTATCATGGGTTAGTCCCACAGTACAGAGGTTAAGTGCTGTGTATAGGGAGCCAGACACCATATGGCCATCTGTGATTCAAACTCCGGCCCAGTGGCTTTCAAAACATGCTGGAAATATATGTAGTATACCCAAAATTCTAATGTGAAGGAGAAATGGAGGATGGCCATGGCGCAATCCCTTCTCCTCCATTCTCCTCTCGGGATCTTGGGCACGCACACACATGCGCCTGGCATGGGTTTTAAGCCACCGGGTCCGGGACACGAACCGCGATCGACTATGTGGGAGTCCAGCGACATAGCCATTATGCTAACTGCTGGTCCCCTTATTTCATGTTTACTTTACTTCTGTTTTTAAGGGACAAAGAAATAAATGCAGACCTATCTTCATATAAGCTTTCTCTTATTCATTTAGCTTATTTTAGTGGTTCTCTACAGTTAGGTTCTTACAATTACTATTGAGTTCTATATATATACAAATTTATGTATATTTTATAGGAGATTTATGAAATTTTCATGGGCAATTTTAAAATAAGGAGTTTTCAGCTGATTCCATAACCTAGAGTAAGGTGCTACATTCACTTGAGGAGAAAGCTCCATGAGAGTAGCAGTTCAGAAATAGTATTTAAAAATTCATGGCTGGCAGGTGGCTTGGTGATTACCATACTGGACTCCCACATGGCCGACAGTGCTTCGAGTCTTGGACCTGGCAGATTGCTTTCACACTCACTCTCCATCCCCTGACCCCAGTCTCTCTCTGATCAAATTTAACAAATAACAATAATGATAAATAAATTCGAATGAATAATTTTTTTTTAAATATTTCTATGCTTACCTTGTAGAATATTTTGTAAGTTTAGGCCATTTTGTATTTCAGATTCTGAATAATCTCACTACTCTATAGATGTTAATTTTTTTAAAAAAATGGATCACCTTTTTTTTATGTGAATGATGTTATAAATGAAAGCAAAATTATCAGGTTAGAGAAATAACATTATAGAATAGTTATTGAAGATACAGGAATTTTAAAGTAATTAATTGGCTTGGTCCTAAAGAGAAAATGAAAAAAAAAAGTGACTTTGTGGACTCACTATGTATTTTTGATCATATAAACATTAGGTTTCCAGCTTGATCCTGAGATTTATCATTTAAGACAAACTTATGTCAAAGGAAATTAGTATAGATGGACATGATTTTTTTAAAGGTGACTGGCAAAGAACTCATTCCTGGTATAGCAAGTTTGAAAACTCTAGTTATTTTGTTAGAACCTGTTGTTTCTGTATAATTCAGTGACAGTTTAGCATTGATACCCACGGCTGGCCTTCTCACATCTGCTGTGTGAAGAAAACATTTTTCCCTTAAAGTAGCATCCACCATACTAAGTATTTTCACTTTTAGTTCATATTAAGCATTAGATGAGCAATTTATCTCTCAAGACATGAACATGAAATCATTTGACTAAAATAATGGCTTCCTTTTCAACAGGATTCAAAGAGTCTAGGACATAAAGATCACCTTCCATATGTAATAGTTGCCTCTATTAAATCTGATATTAACTGGGACCAGCAGTTAGTTAATAATGGCTATGTCGCCGGACTCCCATGTAGTCGACCACGGTTCACGTCCTGGACCCGGTAGCTTAAACTCATGCTGGGCGCGTGTGCGTGCATGCCAAAGATCCCGAGAGGAGAATGGAGGAGAAGGGATTGCGGTGTGGCCATCCCCCCTGGGGGGTGATTTCTCGCTTTCTGTCTCTCTGTCTCTCTCTGTCTGGCGAGCACACGTGCCCTATAGTAAAAACCTCTCCAAAAAAAAAAAAAAATCTGATATTAACTGAATTTATACAACACTAAATGAAACAGCTGAAAAACAAAATACTCCATCAGTCCACTTTTGTCTACATGACACTGTTATGATTGATTGGAAAGAAAGTTATTACTGCTTATCTGGGTGTAATACTGACAAATAATCAAGATATATCTTTGACATTCCTTTAAGTTTATATTTCTGTCTTCTGAAAACTATCCATTTAGACTATTTCTGACGTTTTTTCATCGTTATTTTGCAATTGACTCATTTTAAGTATCTTCTTTCGTTTACAAACATGAGAATGTTCTTATTATTGTGCATTGATATCCAGTTTAATTTTTCTTTGTTCAGATACAAGACCAAGTATGGTATCTTGGTTCTCTTAAATTTGTTGACTTCAATTTTGTGAAATTTGTTGAAATCTTCTTATGACTCAGAATATGGTCACTTTTAATAAATATTCCATATATTCTTGAAAATATAGATACATTGTGCCATTATTAAATAGTATCCTATATTTGTTTGTTAGATTCAATTTGTTAGATTCAATTTGTTAATTACGTGGTTCCTCTTGTCCATTGTTCTGTTGTTGTAAGCCTCATCTATTAGAATAGATGCATTCTAGATGTGTCAATATCCCTAACAATTAATTTTTCTCTTCCCCAACTCCACACTTTTGGCTCTTGTTCATATATATTTTTGTTTTCTAATGTTTCAAAATGAACATAACAGTATTATTACTATTCTATGCAATGAATATTCATATTTTTTTCATTCATTTATGTTTTTTACTTCTTTCTCATTTCTTTCCTTAGATCTGGGATCATTTTAATCTACCTAAAATCCCTCTTTGTGATTTTTTTTTTGAGAGGTTTTTGCTATAGTGCACATACACTCACCAGAAAGACAGAGAGAGAGAAAAAAAGCGAGAAATCACCCCTCGGGGGGATGGCCATGCCACTATCCCTTCTTCATTCTCTTCTCAGGATCTTGGGCACACATGCACACATGCCTGGCATGAGTTTAAGCCACCAGGTCTGCGATTCGAATTGAGGTTGACTACATGGGAGTCCAGCGACGTAGCCATTATGCCATCTGCTGGTCCCTGTAAATTTTTTTTTGTTTTTAATGTATACTTATGGTTGACAAATTAACTTCACTTTTACATTGTCTCAGTTTCTTTTTGTAGGACTGTCTTAATTTAGCCTTAATTGTTTGAAGAATATTTTCACGTGACATAATTATTTTCTTTCAGGACTTAAATATGTTACTCCTTTGTCTTTTGATATATTTCATTTCTACTGAAAAGGCTACTATCACTAGAATTTGCATTCTGAACAATAACATGACTCTCTTCCTTTAGTTGCTCTTAAGATTTTATTTTACATTCTGGAATTTCACAAATAGTGTTATGAGTTGTTAGAGATTTCTTTGCATGTCTCTTGCTCTAGTTTATAGTTTTATGTATTATTGGTTTGGGAACATTTTTTATGACCAATATTTCTACAAATATTGCTTTGGCCTTATTCTTGTAATGTTAATTATACTGGAGACTCTTTCATCAGGCTCAAATGTCTCTTATTGTTTTGTGAATGTGTCAAATTGTTTTATTATTCGATCTACATATCATCTGCTAACCAATATTTTAATGTATTGATCATCTCTTCTGCTTTTTATAATTCTGTTATTAAAATCTGGTTTCAAATTCATTAGTTTAGTCACTCTCCTTTTTTCCTAAAATTTTGATTAGGATCTTTTTAAAGATAACAATTTGACTGCAAAATTCTTTTTTTTTAGGTTTTTGTCACAGGGTGCATGTGCTCACTGGAGAGAGATGAAGAGAAATAGAAGGAGGGAAAGTGAGGAATCAGCCCCTCCCAGGGGTATGGCCACACTACATCCCTTCTTCTCCAGTCTTCACACAGGCTTTTAGGCATGCAGTCTCCTGGTGTGATTTTTCTAGTAGTTGGGTCTGGTATTCTAACCATGGTCATCCATGTTGGAGTCAAGTGCCTCAACCACCACACCACCTGCTGGCCTCAGTTTTCTGGTAAACTTGTCATTTTTTATTTTTTTTTTAACGATCACTGTTATTTATAAATTGGTGTCTGAATATGCTAATACCTGGGTCATGTTGAGGGGATCTGGTCTTACTAATTCTTTTTTCTATTTACTTTTTATCATTTGTTCCTGTCTGTTAGCCATTTTCTATTTAATCTATGAGAAATTACAGATGTTCTGTATTTTATTTGTTTCTCAGACTGTTAAAGCCATAGCTAATTGCCTTGATCCAGTGGGTGTGTGAGTTTATTTCTGTTATGCCTGACTCCTAGGTAGAGTTCATCAGGGGTCTTAAATGAATGTCAGAGTTATTGTTCACCATTCCTTCTCTATTTCTCTTTGTGTTCTTTGTGTTCTAATTTTGTCTCTGATACTGCTTAGCTTTCTATCCTCGAAGTAACAACTTTTGTGTTAAGGAAGGGCATTAAAATTTAATTCTGAAATGATCTCTGGGTAAAAATAAAATTTAGTAAATATTCACTAAATAGTCTTACTACTATTATCAGTTGTGTAGTACACACATTAACACAGGGTTAGCCACAAAGATTAAAATCAACTAGGACATATTTCATGTTAAGTGGAAACAGTGGCAACTCACAAAACATTTTACATGGTTCATATTTCATCATTTTTACATATTTTCAGCACACATGGTTGCAGCATATTGTGGTCACATGTCTAGATTGTTGCTCAATAAAAACTCATGGATCCAACAGGTGATGGGACGAATAAGGCCTTGGATTCCCACATGGCCAACTACGATTCGCATCCCAGACCTAGTGGCTTTCTTTCTCACTTTCTCTCTCTCTCTGTGGTCAAATTAAAAAATAATGATCATAAATAAAATTAAACAAATAATTCTTAAAAACAAACAAACAAACAAAAAAAACCCAATAAAACAAGCCACTGCCTAGATACATCCATAGCTGTTGAGAGCAGCTACTTTTAGTTTGGCTTGTTTACTTCTTGCTTCATACATGTTAATACTTGGCAAATTGAGACCAGCAGTTAGCATGATGCCTATGTCTCTAGACTCTCATGTAGTCAACCATGGTTCAAGTTCCAGACCCGGTGGCTTAAACTCACGCCGGGCACGAGTGCATGCATGCCCCAGATCCTGGGAGGAGAATGGAGGAGAAGGGATTGTGGCGTGTCCATCCCGCCTTGGGTGTGAGTTCTCACTTTCTGTCTCTCTGTCTCTGTCTTTCTGGCGAGTGCACACTCCCTATAGGAAAAAGACTTCTACCAAAAAAAAAATAAAAAGAATCAGCAAATTATTGGAAACCAAAAACAATAAAGGATACCAATATTTTAAGTCTTTGGTTCCTGTAAAATGTCCAAAGACTTTACATCACCATTTACTTCTTGTTTTCTAGGCTCTAAACTCTCCCTCCCCCCCATATCCAACAACACGCACAAGCACAGAGGAGACCAGCTACCTAAAATACAATTCCTTTTTTCTAAGATCTTGGTATTTCAAGGTTGGTTGCTTTGGCTTTTATCTGATACTTCCAAATAGTAAAATGTTAAATCAAGAGTACATATTTATTCTTGGTACATGGGTACTGATGTGAATCAAGCTGCTCCATGGAAGCCAGAAGTAGTCTCCCAAATTGCTGAATATAATATAGGCTCATATGAATAGTTTTTAAGCCATAGCATAGAAGGGAGGCTGAATAAGGGAGGAAGTGAGAAAGCGGAAGTAAAGTAGAAAGAAAAAAATAAACCTCAGAAGTATATTTACAATAAAAAACTATTTGTGCTAACTTTTTCACTCATATGATGATTGTTATGGATGACCCTGTTCAACTTAATCTTACGTCTACATAGTTTTGGTTTCTGTTTTTAGAATTATTTAATTTAATTTATTATTATTATTGTTATTTTTAATTTGGCCAGAGTGAGTAAGAAAGAGAGGGGGAGAGAAAGAGAGAGAAAGTGAGAAAGCAAGTTACCATGTCTGGGACTAAAACTGTGGTCAGCCATGTGGAAGTTCAGTGCCTTAACCACCAAGCTACCTGCCAGCCCTTGGGTCTAGATAGTTTAAAGGTGCTATGAAAGAGACAGAAAGGCAGAATGTTTCAAATCAGCAACGAATTTTAAATATTTAATTATCAAAGTTTCAGAAAATAATTTCCCAAACTTAAATGATATTGTTAGGATCAATTCTTAGACCAGCTAAATCATTTCAAAGGAAACAGAACGTGATCTTTGGTTCTATATTCTCCAGTTATGAAAGAAAAGTCCATTTTTAATTTGTTTGATAATTGAGTTTATAAAAGTTATCACTTTTATTCCTTGTAAAAATTTTTTTGAGAGATTTTTGCTATAGTGCTCACTGAAGAGACAGAAAGAAACAGAGAGAAAGAAAGCAAGAAATAACCTTCCATGGGGGATGGCCACACCACAATCTCTTCTCCTCCATTCTCCTCTCGGGATCTTGGGCATGCATGCACACATACCCAGTGTGAATTTGAAGCCGCCAATTCTGGGACTCGGACTCCTATCGATTACTGGGAGTCCAGTAATGTAACAATTTCGCCATCTGCTGGTCTCTATTCCTTATAAATTTAACGAATTTCTGACAAAATTTAAATTAGTTATGTTGCATGAGAAATAGTATGACCATTAATTAGCTTAACAAAAATAGGAAATTAACCAGTTAAATACTACCGCAAATTCAAATATAAGTAACAAAATTAAAATAATATGAGTAAGGCTGGAGGGAAAAAAAATACATGTATATCGTCTCTTCTCTAAAATGTTTTGAAAACAGATGAATGCCTTAACAGCCAGACTCTGAAATTTAATCATTTCTTATTATAAAGACTCTGAAATGACTATTTCAAATCTAGAGCAGGAAACATCTGAATCAGGAACATGTTATCATACCAGAAAGCAATAAATCTTTGACAGGTTATTAGGTTCTCTTCAAAAGGGGCAAAAAGTCAACCAGAATAGTTTCCACTGCTAAGCATTCAACAATTACAACGTCAGTAAGAATAATAACTGCAATATGCTTAAACCTTTATGTCTATTATGCTACTAAATATAAAAAAATAAGTTTTTCTCCTTTTTGCAAAGTGATAAGGGAACAAAACTGTTATTTTACTAAGGCATATAAAAGAAAAAAATTATCTGTTTTTGTTGTATTTGTTCCATCTGGGTAACCAAACAGTTAAATTTTGTAAGCTGGTAAGGGAACAAAATTATTTTGAAACTGGCAAATAAAAGACATAAATTACATATTTTTCTTTCATTTGTTACATCAGGGTAACCAAACATTTAAGAGATGAAAAATTTTTTTTTAAGAGAGATTTTTCCAACTAGGCAAGTTCAAAGGGACAGAGACACAGAAAGTGAAAAATCACCCCCTGGGGAGACGACCACACCAAAATCCTATCTCCTCCATTCTCCTCTTGGTATCTTGGGCAAACACACACATGCGCCCAGTATGAGGATTTTTTGTTTTTTATGTTTTTTTTTTTTTTTTTAAGAGGTTTTGGCTGTAGGGTGCGTGCGCTCGCCAGAAAGAGAGAGAGAGACAATAGAGGCAGAAAGCGAGAAATCACCCCCCAGGGGGGATGGTCACGCCGCAATCCCTTCTCCTCCATTCTCCTCTCAGGATCGTGGGCACACATGCACATGTACGCGCCTGGCGTGAGTTTAAGTCGCTGGGTCCAGGACTCGAACCACGGTCAACTACGTGGGAGTCCAGCAACATAGCCATTACGCTAACTGCTGGTTCCGCACCCAGTATGAGTTTTAAGCCACCAAGTCCAGGACTCGAACCGCAGTCAACTCTGTGGGAATCTAGCGACATAACTGTGATGCCATCTGCTGGTTGCAAGAGATGAAAATTTCTTTGCTCAAATTTTTCAGTTAATAAATGAAGAAAAAATGTTAGGATTAGAATGTCACTGTTTACAACCTAAAATGAAATAATTGATCTAGGCAATGATAATCAATGGCTGTTAAACATTTCAGAAAGAGACAAAAACATGTTATCTACTTCCAGAAGAAAAAACTCATAGGTAATTTTTCATGGTTGAAAACATACTACTGTGACATGGTCTCATTCCTCCAAAATCAAACCTGAATCTTACCAACTATCTGGATGTAATTTAGTTACCAACTTAGAGAAAATACAGAGGACAGAGTCTATGAATAAGCAGTACCAACAGGATGTAAAGGCAATATCTAAACTGTGGGAAACTGTGTGAGAAAAATAATGCTATTTTAATCAACAAAAATGTATAAGTAAAAGAAATGACAACCTGTATTTAGAAGTAATTAAGAGAAAGCAGCAGATGATGTCATGGTTATATTACTGGACTCCCACAAAGTCAACTGAGGTTCAAGTCCTGGACCCTGTGACTTAAAAATCATATCGGATGCATGTGTGTACATGACCAAAAATCCCAAGAGGAGAATACAGAAGGAGGGCTTGTGGCATGGTTGATTTCTCATTTTCTGTCTCTGTCCCTCAAGCGAGCACACATGCCGTATAGCAAAAATCCCTCTAAAAGAAAAAAAGAAGCAATTAAAAACTCATGTGTAAATAGATCTTATTATATCCTAATTCAT
This sequence comes from Tupaia belangeri chinensis, assembly GCF_000334495.1. Taxonomy (NCBI): domain Eukaryota; kingdom Metazoa; phylum Chordata; class Mammalia; order Scandentia; family Tupaiidae; genus Tupaia; species Tupaia belangeri. The sequence goes on from NW_006160032.1 coordinate 1,313,410, forward strand.
TTAAACAAACAAAAAGTATAAAAATACCTTTACAAAAAATTTGGCTAAGATGAATATTGACCAAATATGTGGTGGTGATGAATTATTAAATTATTTTAGGTAAAATATTGCCATATAGTTTATGTTTCATGATTTCCTATGTTTTGTCTATAAACTGACATGGTTACAGATAAAATTATGTATTTTAAAGTTTTTTTCAAAAAAACTCTTTAATTAGAGGAATTGACAGAAATGCAATGAAAGAAGATTGACCATGAGCTCATAATTATGGAAGGTAGGTAATGAGTGCATGCAGCTTCATTATACAATTTTCTGCACAATATATGAATGTGTAAAGAAACTGTAAGATGCAGTCTTCCACTGTATATTATTTTCAGCAAAGGAAAGAGCATTTTAAGAAAATAATTTGAACTGCTCATTTTTTTTGTTAAGAAAGAGATATCTCAAAACTCCCTTCCAAAAGTCTGACATTTGTCATTATCAAGAAGGTTTTCAGATAATATTTCATGTTGTCATGTGTAATCAAGTTCAATAAGCTTGGGCAATTTTTAATCAGAAGGAGGGAGAACCACTTAGGCTACTTTACTACCCACAAATACTCTAATGGGGATCAATCACACCCAATTAAAACTCAAGGAATTATGAATCTTTAATAGGTTTATCATGAGATAATCCAGCTGTTAAGCCCTCTTTAAGTTCACGCTATGAATATTCTGTCAAGCTGGAAACCAATCATCTTCATGACATCATTTTCAAAGATGCTTTGTTATTTTTGTTTGTTTGAAACAAATACAAAAGGTTTTGCAATTCGCACCAAAATTAAATTTTCCATGCATTTATTTCACATCTTCTAGCTCTACAGTGCTTGTTTATGAGCCCATGTTTACAATAAACAGACTAGTTTTGATGACAACAATTAATGACTAAATAAACCTGAATATCCGAGTGACTTTCACATAACCCTGTCGATAACTTTACCTGGCCCTTCTCTGTGGCCTTTGTTTATCTGTACTTCACAGTAGAGCCTGCTCTTTATTTCAAAAGGAGTCAAACTAAAACAGTCTAAGAGACTTGAGCCTTCTCACGTTTATTTCTTGTAACATAATGGTCAAGAGGAGACCCGCCTTTGACAACAGGTGATCTGGTTTGACATTTTTGAGGTAAGCAGAACCAGCAGCTTCTCAATACCTTCTTTTTTTCATTTAGGAAATCAAATAGCATCTTCCCTATATATTTATGGTGAATGTTAAATGAGCTATTACATTTGAAGCATTTTAAACAGTGCATAGTGCATATGGCTCTTCAGTGACTGCTTCCTGGTAGTCGTACAGAAACTAAGAAATCCATCTTTTGTGGACTGAATCTCAGGAGTTACAAACACCATGTTGGAATGATGCTATTCTCTATACTCCTTCAGGGCAGTTCTTTATGCAGTGTTATGTGTGTGTGTGCGTGTGCACATGTGTTCACTGTGTTTGATGGAAAGGATCATGTGTGGTGACACAAATGCTTCCGTTGATTGTTGGTTTTGAAATATTCTGAGAACTAACAGGGGAAAGTAAGGTTCTAATCAGATTGCTTTTGGCAAGAGTATTTTTTTCTATTTATTTTTAGATCTGATGCACATTTACCAGCAACTTCTCAGTGTTAAGAACAGTCGAGGAGCCCTGTTGGAAACTTTTGGCAGAACCCCAACCAGCAGACTCATCTTCATTGAAGTTTTCTCTGCATTGCTAATTTTAACCATGAATATCTATTTAGAAAAGATATTTTCACCCAGCTTTTCTTTTCACTCTAGCTCTGGCATATATTTTTTGTAATATAATTATGCTTGTATAATGAGTACAAATAAGTCATTAAGATACACAAACATAATGCATAATTAATTGACGCAATTACAATAAGGAACAAGCACATGGAATACATACTGTATATGAGCCTATTCAACCACAGAGGCACTGAAAACACTAGAGTTTAGTTAACACAGAGGGTAGCAAACTCACTTATTAATGCCTACAACCAGATACAAGATGTTACTAAGGAAGATATTTCTCATTCTGATTACAAGTAAAATATTAGCAGTTTGTAACTGTCTTATTTTAATGAGTTTATAAAAAGTGTGATGATCCTGTACCATCAGGCAGTGCCCTTATTTGAGCCTGAGATTATCACCAAATTCTAAAACAGTTGAAAATTTCCCAGGATTCCATTCCAATGTTTTCTGTCGAGTCCAAATTGCATTTATTTTTCAAAGAGATTCATACATAAAGTAGTTTGTTAATTTATAAGTTACTTCCTTTTTTGTAAGCTAACACATGTGATTTCGACATTCAGTCTTTCATTCATTCATCTGTTCGATGATCTGCTAGGCATGATGTGACGTACTCACGTGTGTGTGCATGCACACATTGCACGCGAACTCAAGTCCCCGTTTATGTATATACCTGTAACCTTGTGGGATGGCTTCATGATGAGGAACATAGCTAATAGGAGAAATGCTTATTTATCATGTTTCTTTTTCTTGTACAAAGCTACAAAATGAAATAGAGCACTTAATATTTTAAATTCAAATACAGTCAGTCCAAAGTAAAAATAGCTCTAAAAAGGTCATTGGATCCTGTAGTAGAGTTTCTTAAATTCTGATAACAGGACAGGCACATAGATAAATGATTCATTTCTACAGTTTCCCAAAGCTCAGTAGTTTATGGAAGGAGCCAAAAGCTCTGCTTTTTCCACCTTATGTTGCAGTGTCATGCATATGCAAGTGGGACAGCTCATTCTCCCAAGTCAAACACAGAAGTTTCTCATCCAAAATGTTGAGTACAGTTCTGTGAGCCTTTCCAAGTCTTTGCTAAGGTACTCTCACTCAAGATCTTCTTCTTTTAGGAGAAGGATATTGCTCTACTGATAATAATTTTCAAACTTTAGAACTTATATAAGGTTGTTAACAGTGTGGCTGGAATAATGGCCTTTTCTACCTGGCTTTTTACTAGGTATCTGGCACCACCTGAGCCCAACCATTTACCATGTTGCCAAAGCTCTGCTCACACTTGCTAAAATAATTTCCTGGATCCATTGTAGCACTTTTCTTCCTGCTGCCAGAAATGGGACATTCCATCTGCCTGTCTAGACTCCTTTCTATCTTTACTTCTTACTGAATTTTATAATAGATCATCTGTGCTACCCTTAAAAATATTTCCCTCTCTCAACCTTAGCAGAGCCCCTTGTTTTGGCAGTCATTATCATAAATTAGTTTTTATAAAAAACTTAGAAGCAATGAAAAGCAAATGGTTATCATATCTATTTAACTATATGGAAGTCTTAAGGGTTAGGCTACAGAGCCAAATTGCTAGTTTGAAAACTTAGCACCACCATTTCCTAGCAGAGAGGCAATGGGAAATTACCTGAATGTTTTGTATATAAATGTTATTTCTGTAAAAGAGAGATGGACAATAACAATATTATAGTTAACTGATAGGATTAAATCTGCTTAGCATAGTGCCTACACAGAATAATGGCTCAGTAACTCCTAGTGTTCATATTATTTTTAAGAGTGATATTCAAAATGCTAAACAAATTGTATGGACAGTCATTTGTCTACTAGGTTGCTGAGGTCACTGTCAAGGGTACTGTCTCCTTCTTTGGATTCTATACCTGGTTTTTAAGGAGAGGGACTTGAAATGGAAGCTGAAATGGAAGCATTATAGTAAGGTAGTTGGCCCCAGGGTAGTTCCAGACCAGATCCTATCAGTTTCACAGAGGCCATGGTTGAATCTAGGTAAGCCTTCTCAGGTTCTTTGTGGAGACAAAGGGCTGTTCGCTGAAGGCAAAAGTCAAAGAAGGGGGTGACTGAAACAGTATCCACCAATCAGAATGGACCTAGACCACAATGCCAGCTCCTGGAGGCTCCTCACTATACCTTTAATTACTGGATAGAGGGTATCTAAGGGGGAAGTGAGACTCTGGGTAGTGACTGTTTACCAAACATTATGACCATACCTGAATACATGTGGTATAGCACCCTGATTATTCCCTAAGTTATATTTTTCAAGGCCGTCACTACCTCAAAATAGACTGAGTATCGAAGTGTGGAATGAACATCAGTGTATTAGTCCTTTTAATTTGTTACATGGAATCTCTATCCCATTGGATATATACAATTTGAATCCTTTTCCTTTCTTATGTAAAATAACAATCCTATAATACTATATGATTAGATCACTTTAAATATTGAAGAGAATGGTGAGATGTTCCACTCAGCAAACACACACTCTCTTTCATAGGACCAAACTCACTTTCATAGGACAAACTCAGAACAAGCATTTATATATAACTTCTGGTGGTGATGTGAGATGATCTAGGAACAAAAACTGAATGAAAATGCATTGTTTTCTGCTTCAATGCATTAGTGCCCTGGGATAACCAGAAATAATTATTGAAACAAGCCTCTTGTTAATAATAATTATACTTCATTCAATGAAAACAAGAACAAACAGCAATTATCTATAATTTCTCATTTGCAAAACACTCTCATTATGCTAAGACTCCTTGTCTATGCTTGATAATATTATGTGTGTGTGTTGGAAAAACTACAGTTAGGGTTTCTTTTATGTTTCAAGCTATTCTGGGCATCATCAATACAATGACTTGGATTCCTGCTTTCATACAGAAGAGTCTCTTTGGGCAACATAGGTAATACATTTAAGAAATAATGTCTTTTGTGTTTCTTCAAATAAGATATGTTTATTAACTAAAGTAAACATACATTGTTCCTCTATCAGCAGAAATTACATCAGGAAAGGAAAAGTAGGAAGCAGCCAGTCAGTTAGGAGCCAATTTCATCTTACTGCCTTTTTACAGACATCTTATTCTACCACTCCTACTTTGGGTAATCCTTACTCTGTATTGGTTCAGTACATGTGTGCTTACTTTGAGCACAGCAATTTTATATTTTTCCCAAACTTCTTTCTGTGCATTATTGCATTTATCTTGATAGAGCAGAAGCTCTTTGAGGAATAGAATTAATTATTTTCTTGTGTTTCAGCTCTCTGCTGTATAATTCAAATGAATGGTTTGAATAACAGTTTACTTTTTTATAACACAAATGACTACTTATCAATCAATCCACTGATTTAATGGGTTGATAATTTTAACACACTGAGCACTATTTTTCTCATTTATAAAATGACATTTGGTCCAGCCTCTGTGATGCAGGTGATAGCATACTGGACTGGGGAGCAGGAAGCCACATGCCAACTGTGGTTCAAGTCCCTGGCCTGGTCATCCTGAAATCACTCTAATTATGTGTATGTGTGCCCAGAATTCTGGTGGGTTAGAGGATTGGAGGAAGGAGATTGCGGCAAGACCAAATTCCACTAGGGATAACTTTGTCTCTTTTTCTCTCTTATACACACACAGGGAGATAACATCCATTTTAAAAAGAGAGAGAAAGGTGAAATTAATACATAATTTCTATGGTCTTTGAGAAGCTTGAATACATTTATGCACACAAAGCATTAAGCACAGTGTTGGGCAGAAAATTAAATTCTCAATAAACGCTGATACACTTTTATCTTTTTATTGTAACTGAAGATTTGAGCCTAAATTTTATTCCCTAATTTTCTTTTTCTTTCTTTAAAGTTTGTTTTGTTTGTCTGTTTGTTTGTTTACATGAGTAAGAGATAGAGAGAGACAGAGATCTCCCCTAATAGGTCTTGATGCCATGATCCACCCCTAGTCTCAGCCAAACCTGGATCATAAGCACACACATAACCAGTATACTCAGGAAGATCTCTATGTGTGAACCTGGAGCTTTTCTATGTGTATTAGCCTTAGAGATTGCTGTATTTTACCACTATGACTCCATATAGGCCCTCTAATCGCCTTAATGTGATTGGACTTCCAATCACATTAATTCTACTTGATTCAATAGGAGGCTAGTAGGACTTAATAAAGTCTCTTAAAAAGTTTGTTTGCCTAAGAAATACTATCTAAACATAGCCCCAGTACAAGAGTGACCAAATGGTACCAAAATATACTATTGGAAATAAGGGTCAGGATTCGTATCTTATAGCTATATTAATTCTTTGAAGAATGATTTAACCTTTGGGCTATTTTACATGGTACTTACAATACTACTGTTAATTCTTAATATTTATCAAAGTAAGGAAATTGCACATGTCAGTAATGAATGGATTATATGTCCTTTTTAATCATATTTCTTAATGTTTTGGGATTTAGTTCCAGAGGAGTTTTATCAAATTGATTTTCAATAGTATTGGGATGCTACTCATTTCAAAGATGTGGTGCTTTCTAAAATACAACCAACTAACCAGCCCAGATGTGGTGGTGCAATGGTGGAGGCCACTTTGAAGGTGCTGATTCAGTTGCCAGCCTGATCTGAACAGGCCAGGTGCCATTGTGCATCTATCTGTAGTCTACAGTTAACTGGGAGACTGATTGCAACCCTATCAAAAACTCTTCTCTGTCCCTCCCATATTCTTGCCCACTCTCTGTCTCCCTTTAAAAAAAAACAAATAAAATAGAGAAGCCATTTAGTCATATTTTCGGTTCATGAAAAACAAAATATTTTCAATTCTTTAATGTAACAATCTTTTTTTTAAGTTTATTTATCGAGAGAGACAAAGGTACCCTTGAAAGGACCTCATCATGCTATGATCGTCTTTTCCTGCCTGCCATACAGCCAGGTTCATGGGTATAGGTTCACTGGGAATACATGGTGTACTCTGGTTGACTTATGATCTGATCCTGGGACTTCCAATATGGCTCCAGCAATGTGGAGCAGGACTCTATCACCTGTGCCACCACAGGTGGGCCTGAAACAAACCATTTACTTAAAGCAAAATTAAAGTCTGAATTATGAGAATAGCCTTTGGTTTAATTCATTCATTTATTTATTTATACTGAATTTATGCCATAATAGTATATCTTATCATTTCTTCAAAGGTAAGATCATCCTAAGAATATAGGAATCTGGCAGGTGGCGTGGTGATTAAGGGTACTGGACTCCTACATGGCCGACCGCGGTTTGAGTCCCAGACCTGGTGGCTTGCTTTCTCACTTTCCTTCTCTATCTCTTTCTCTCTCTTTCACTCCATCCTTCTCTGGTTGAATTAAAATAAATAAATAAGTAGATAAATAAAAATATTAAAAAAAGAATATATCCATCTATCTAGAATATAAATTTAAGGTACTCATAAGTAACCAGGTATGGTTTATTTATAGTAAAACCTTACGAATTCAAATGACCTAATAGAAACTGCCCCAAATTACAGGATACTTTAAAAGAAATGCAAATAAAATTTTCTTCAAATATAATCAGTGAATAAAAATAATAATGAATAACATAATTGGTTAATTTGTTTAAATAATTATTTGAATTCCAAATGCAATAGGTATGATAAATTGCCTTAGATAAGTTCTAAATTGTTTTTTTGCAACTTACTTATGGGGCTTATTTAGCCAAAACTTTCTTTGTAGCTAAGGACCTACTATAATCAACTCTCATTTCACACATCCTGAATTTGTTAGTGTGGAAGCTCTTGTCAATTTGGAGCTTAGGGCTCTATTTTATAGAAAGTCCAAAAACTTTATCAAAATGTATTTTCATATTTAGAAATATTAATTATATGCATTTATGCATCTTGAAGCAAAAAAGGAGTTAAAATCAGTATGTATATGTGATAAACAGAATGGGTTTGTGTTGACATAGAACAAAGGTCTGGAATTTGATCCACTTATCTTTTGTGTCACATTGTGCCACATGATCATAAGAAAGCTTGGAAAACTTCTAATGCTCTAAGAATGTAAAGATCAATGAGATTAAAAACATAGGAATATCCGATGAACATTTTAATTTCTGTAAAATCTTGTCAAAATTTGGAAATATATCATTTGCTCTCTTTAGAAGATTTGGAGCGTTATAAGAGAACATGGGACTGGTCCAGCAGATGGTGTGATGGTTACGTTGCTGGACTCCCACGTAGTTAACCACAGTTTGAGTCCTGGACCTGGAGGTTTAAAACTTATGCCAGGAGAAGGTACGTGCATGCCCCAAATCCCCAGAGACTGAAGAAGGGATTGTGGTGTGGCCATTCCCACTGGGGGTTGATTTCTCGCTTTTTGTCTCTCTCTTTCCCACCAGCAAGTGAATGTACCTGTAGCAAAAATCTCTCTTAAAAATAAAAAGAGAGAGACAGCGAGCGTAGGACAAATCAAGAAGAAATAGATTAAGACACATTTTTTTAAAGTAAATTTAATTTTTTTGAGAGGTTTTCGCTATAAGGCGCATGCGCTCACCAGACAGACAGAGAGAGACAGAGAGACAGAAAGCGAGAAATCACCCCCCAGAGGGGATGGTCATGCCGCAATCCCTTCTCCTCCATTCTCCTCTCAGGATCTTAGGCACGCACGCACACGCACCCAGCATGAGTTTTAAGCCACTGTGTCCGGGACACGAACTTCGGTCGACTACGTGGGAGTCCAGCGACATAGCCATTATGCTAACTGCTAGTTCCCAAGAAGAAATAGATTAAGAAAAATTTTTTTCTTTTCAAATGAAGCTCAACAAGGCTTAAAAGAGAAACACAACTGAATTTGAAAATTACTATGCTAATAATTAGTTGTGTGAAGGAGATGAAGACTTTTGTGTTAATAAATTGTTAATAAATGTGAATTATAGCCAGATATAGATATATGGCTCAATGATGAGAAGTATTATGTTTGACTTGTGGCCTTACAGGGTACAGCTTTTAATAGCAGAGATCTCTGTTTTTACAATTTCTGGCATAAATACATTTGACTCAAGGAAAAGAGAAAAAAAAAAAAACAGAAAGAAAGAAAGAAAATAGAAAAGAGATACAAGGACCTGAGGATTTCCATTTCTGCTTTCAGCTTTCTGCGTATTCTGTCCCAGGTCTTAAGCTGTTGAAGTAAATCTGGGTAATTTGGAAAATAGAGGGAAATGTTGAAGGAACTAAAGATAAAACTTGAATATTTATGAAAAGTTAACTTCTAATACATTTTTTTAGAGGTTTTTGCTATAGGGCGCATGCACTCGCCAGAAAGACAGATAGAGACAGAGACAGAAAGCAAGAAATCACTCTCCCAGGGGAGATGGCCATGCCGCAATTCCTTTTCCTCCCTTCTCCTCTCTGGATCTTGGACACACACACACACACACACACACACGCCCAGAGTGAGTTTAAGCCACTGGGTCCGGGACTCAAGCCGCAGTCAACTACATGGGAGTCCAGCAACATAGCTATTAGACTAACTGCTGGCCCCAACTTCTAAGACATTTTAATAAATTGGAAGAAAATTTTTGGAGCTACATAACTAGTTCTCAGCCACCACCCCATTTATCTGGGGAAATATTTAATAAAGTGGAAAAAGATGTATTCAATCCAATTAATGGTCCTGCTAATGACACTTTTAATAAGATTCACTTTTTTTTTCTATGAGAAGGTGACTGGAAAATTTTTTTATAGTATAATATTTACTAGGTATAACATATATTTTTCCTTCTTTTCTTAATCACTTAACCCAGAATTTCATAACTGGCCATAACATAATAAATGATGCCTAGGCACTGTTTAATTCTTTGTATGAATTATGTCAACAATCAGCATCCATCAATAAATAATTATATGAAAAAGATAATATGGTTATCTCTCTTTTCAAGCTAGAGTTTTGTATGATTTTCATATAGTCATAAGAATAATAACTAGAAGATTTCGATTTAAACACAAGCAGGCTAACTCCAGAGTCCATGATCGTAACTTTCATGTTCTCTCTCCCCAGGAGGAAAATGAGGGGCTGGTTTGCTCACTAATGATGGCTTTATAGCCCTTTGAAGTTTGTAGTATTAATTATCAGAATCAGCCTTTTTTGAGACATCCTGTTCTCCAAATTTATTGAACACATGCTATCAAGCAAATGTCTATCAAGCAAATAGCTAATTATAAATGTATGTATAAATTAATATAAATATATGTATATACTTATATATACTTACATTAAAAAGACATGTATAGACATATATTTCTCAAATATCATGAATTAGAAGTATTTTACATGTCATGTACTATTTATATCAATATTTAAATATTATTTTCACTTATACAGTGTTTAGGAAATCTTACTCATGGGTCCAGCAGGCGGCACAGTGGTTAAGGCTCCAGAGTCCCACATAATTGACTGTGGTTTGAGTCCCAGACTAGGCAGCTTGAAACTTAAGCCAGGTGCGTGTGTGTGTGGCCTAAAATCCTGAGAGGAGGATAAAGGAGAAGGAACTGCAGTGTGGCCCTTACTCAGGAAGGATCCCAAGGGGTGATTTCTCACTTTCTGTCGCTCCATCTCTGGTGAGTACATGCACCCTATAGCAAAATCTCTCTCAAAAAAAAAAAGGAATATCTTACTCATTTAATGTTCAAAAAAAGTGTAAAGTGATTATATTTTTACTGAACCTTAAAGATTAAAGGAAAAAGAAAAAAGGAAGCACAAAGATGATAGCTGATTAGCCTACACGTTTCCCAAAGTTATGTTAGCAAATGATTGATGTTCCTTTAAAAAGTAACACACACACACACACACACACACACACACACACACAAATCCAGGTTCTCATGAAATGCTTTCTAATTTTTATGACTAGACCGTATTTTTTGGTCATTTCTTTAAAGATTATGGGTGAGGTTAGCCTTATAGTTTTAGAAGACAAAGGATGCCTTATATAAAACATACCATTCCTTGACTAAGAAAAAAAAAAGCAAACAAACAAAAGTATTATCCCTTGGAAAGGTGTGGGCATTATTTCAATTATCTATATTTTCTGAATTCTAACGTCTAACAAATTGTTTTTAGAAGTGCATAGGCTAAAAAAACAAAAACAAAACTGTTTTGTAATTGATTACTTCTTCAATGATAAGCCTATAACCAGTCTTTTTGAAACTTCTCCTTAATCATTCACTAGAATACAGATTATTAGGATGGATTTATTTCAACTATCAAAAATTCACCTTAAGTGTGATAATGAAATATATTGACAGACCAGTTAAACTAAAACTATCATTTAAAGATTCCACGTAATTAAAAGCTAAATATATCTTATTATTGATCAAAAAGAGAAATGTTTAAATATTTAGAATTCTTAAGAAGAAGTTCACTGGCCTGTCATCATCTCTTGAGATAAAAAATATAGGATTTTTCCCCTGCTGCTGTCATAATGTATCATCGTAATTTATGGAGTTGGAATCCGTGGGAAAGTGTCTGGGATTGCTCTCCCTTTTAAATTTGTTTGTTTGTTTGTTTTATTTCCATAGAGACTGAAAAGGTTGATTTCACTTTAAAAAAAAAAAAACTGTTTATGTGCCTAGAGAGTGAACAAGAAAGAGAGCACTTTCCACAGGGTCTTCACACCACTATCCTACCCCCTAGCTGCAGCCAGTTGCAATTACAAAAACACACAGCAAGTTCCAATAACCCTGCCAGGCAAACCTGGCACCTCTGCATATGGCTTCCAGCATCATTCAACAGTGCCCCTACTGCCTCATTCACTGCTGGGTTGGGGGGTTCTCTGTTATTTATTTTATTACCATTCTTATTTTTTTTAATGATAGAGAGGACATGTATTTGCACATGGAATAGAGGAGAGAGCACCTTACCCAGGGTCTTGTCATGCTGCAATCTCCTTTTCCCAGTCCTGCAGTTCCTCAGCATCCTGAGCATAGCCCATACCATGTTTTCAGGCCCACTGAAGAATACAAATCTGCAATTAGCCTTGTGGCTTTGAGCACCAGAGGGACTGTGTTACTGCTGTGCCATAACAGCTGGGCTGGGTTTTACACACACACACACACACACACACACACACACATACTATATATATATATATATTCATATATCTAAAAATATATAAATACATAAAAATACATTCCCCCCAGTTATATATTAACCCCCCCCTCAATTTGCTAGAGGGTGCGTGGTGTACTCATCTACCAGAGGAAAGAGAGTAAAAGTGAAAAAGTACCCTCCCTCTGCAGGAAATGGTTGTGCTTCAATCCCTTCTCCATTTCTCCCTCCTTTTGGGATTTTGGGCATGTACCCACAGGTGCTCACTGTGTTTCTCCAGCCACCAGGTCCAGGACTCAAACTTCACAATGGATCACATGGGAATCCAACCACCTTAACCACCATGCCACCAGCTGACTCAGGTTCCCTTTTCAAAGACAGAATCTAATTTTTCTAGCACTTAACTCCACATAGATGTTTCCTCTGAATTGTTTATTAGTAGATAAACACTAATTAGTATTATTGATTGTACTCCTGTTTCCAATTAAAAAAATGCATAGGGACAGTTAAAATTGTTGTCCTCAAGTGTCTTATTTTTTGTCTTGTTTATATCTTTCAGTCTAACCACCTCCCACTCATATTGTTATTTATTCACTTTTGATTTTTTGATATTTGTAAACACAAAAGGAAAATAATTTAGGTTTTAAATTGCTATTTTCATGCCACCATCCCTTCTCTTCTACTCTCCTCTCAGCATTTTGGACGTGCACACATAGACAACTGGCATGAGTTTGAAGCCGCCAGGTCTAGGACTTGGACAGTGGTTGCCTATGTGGGAATCCAGTGACATAACCATTACACCATCTGCTGGTCCTTTGTTCATCTATTTTTAAAGAAATATTTATTTAATTTAATTTATTATTTTTTTAAATTTGCTATAAGGCATATGCACTCCTCAGAGAGAGACAGAGAAAGCAAAAGAGAGAGAAAGGAGAAAACAAGCCACCAGGTCCAGGATTTAAACTGTGGTCAACCATGTGAGCATCCAGTGCATTAACTACTATGGCACCTGCTAGCCCCTGTCCATATTTTTATTAATTTATTTTCTGACCTAAACACATTCATTTTCAAAAAGTAAGTAAACATATAGCCACAGAATGGCTATATGGAATATTTGAATATTAAGGATTTTCTTAGTTTTATAAAATTACGTTTATGCCTTATAAAGATGAAGAAATTTCAAGTTTAATTTAAAATATACAGTAGTGGGCTTATACACGAGAAAATATTTTTCACAACAACAATTATCCTGTAACTAATTTGGTTTTAGAGCTTTATGCCTTTAGGCTAACAAACAATCTAAGTTTGTTTAATCTTAATTAAACTTTTCTCTCAAAATTAACTTGCTGTACTGGCAAATGAAAAATGTTTTCCCTTTGGACTTGTACATACATGGATTAAAATGCAGGAGGCTTAGAATCCCTAAAGAGAAAAAACACTTTAAGTTTTCACTCTGGAAGCATGCAGACAGCTTAAGTACACAATTAGGTCCACTCACCTATATAGTTACTAGACTTAAGATGTTTCTATTACTTGGTAGTATCTGAATATGAACAGAAAAGCAACCTACTAATGTTAAGAAAGAAAGATGAGCAGTGTACTGGTCAAACCTATTTTATTGCATTAAGTTAATTTGTATATTTGGTGTAGTTCTTGTAATATCTGATGCATGACTTTACTATTATCAAACTATTGCTAGTTGTGAGAGGAGATAGCTCATAGCAATAAGAACACAATTACAAGTGCTAACAGCATTGATTGAAACTGGAAAGTTGTACTACTCTTGGCATTTCTTTGGAACCGAGAGTACAGCTTTCAGAATTACAGAGATAAATCTTTGTTACTGACTCATCATTTGACATCAGCTCATGTATGCAACTCTCACTGTGACTTTCACTAGGATATCTCTTGCTTCTAAAACTCAGCTTAGAAATATTACAAAGTTGTTGTTATATGTTACGTAAGTGAATAAATGAAATAATCAGCCTGTCTATAAATTTTATAGAATTTAAAACCATGCATGCTGATTTTAACCTTATGCTTTTGCCCTTATACTGGCTATCTATGTCACCTCCAGACAGACTTAAATAAATGATGGTAAACAAATGCTGACAGTGTTTGTATGACTAATCACTGAAGTTCTTTTTTTTTTTTAAATGCAAAATTAACTGGAGCAACCAACAGAATTTGGATAAAATTCCATTAGAATTTCCAAAGAGATTTTAGAAAATTTAATGAAATTATTTTAAAGTACATTTGGAAATAAAAAAGCACATAATAGCAGCAAACTATGTACTATTGACATTACATCAAATCAGTTTCATAGGAGTCATATCTTGACATCAAATTTGACTACATGGGGATATGCATCTTTTCTAATTTATTAATTTCATTTAATAACCTTCAGTAAAGCTTTGTGGTTGCCTTGGACTTAGATACTTCCTAATTAAGCATATGTTGGGACCAGCAGTTGGCATAATGACTATGTTGCTGTACTCCCATATAGTCGACCATGGTTCAAGTCCCAGACGTGGTGGCTCAAAACTCACGCCAGGCACGTTTGTGTGTGTGCCCAAGTTCCCAAGAGGAGAATGGAGGAGAAGGAATTGCAGTGTGGCTATTCCCCCTGGGGAGGGGTGATTTCTTGCTTTCTGTCTCTTTGTCTCTCTCTTTCTGTTGAGTAAACACACCCTATAGCAAAAATCTCTCCCAAAACAAACAAACATATGTTATATTAAAGGTATTTTATGGAATTTTTTGCTATTGTTCATAGTATTGTTATACTGTTAACTGTATTATTGCTGGTATGTAAGAAACTATTTTGGTATATAGCTAGTAACTGAACTTTTCCCTCCAGGTATCTTTTTTAGATACTTTAGGTGCTCAATAACACATGCAAGTGCTGATATTATTTTATTTTACTTATTTATTTATTTATTTTTGAGAGTTTTTTTTTTTTTTTTTGCTATAGGGCGTGTGCACTAGCCAGACAGACAGAGAGAGACATAGAGACAAAAAGCGAGAAATCACCCCCCAGGGGGAATGGCCATGCCACAATCCTTTTCCTCCATTCTCCTCTTGGGATCTAGGACACACACGCACACGCCTGGCTTGAGTTTAAGCCACCGGGTCCAGGAATCGAACCGCAGTCCACTACGTGGGAGTCCGGTGACATAGCCATTATGCTAAACGCTGGTCCCCTGATTTTATTTTCTTCTCTCAAAGAGTGGGACTTTTTAACCCTGAATGTAGTTTCATGATACGGGATGGAAAGTATGAAATACTTTTAAACAATAAAGATAAAAGATTTTTTTACCTACTCCTAGGCTTAAAGGGAATTGCTTCTGGTGTTTCATGGTAGGTATGGTAATGGACATGATTTGTACTAGATATTTGTTGATTTATGCTGTAGAAGACCCAAGAATTACTTTTTTTAAAAATTGTATTTATTATATTTTATTTTTTTTAAAGTTTGTTATAGGGCAGGTGTGCTCACCAGGTACACACACACACACACAGAGAGATAGAGTAAGAAAGCAAGCTATCAGGTCAGGGATTCAAACTATGGTCGGTCATGTGGGAGTCCAGTGCCTCAACCACCATGCCACTTGCTGGCCCCAAGAATTACTTTAAATAAAGAATTTCATAAAATACCCTTCAAATTGACTCAAATAATCAGGCAAAATTTTTCTTATATTTTAATATTGTAATCAATTTTGTTAAAATTCCTGAAATGTAACATTCTTGCTTATTGTTCAAATTCTTCTTAGACTTGATGCGTTCTTTTAACAGACTGGTTAATTTGATATGTTAAACTTTCATTTAGTGCTCTTTGCTTCCATGTTTCTAATTTCCATGGATCTGAAGTCTTCTGATTTTGTATTCTTTCAGATTTTCTCAGTATTATGGTTAGTGTTTAAAAACAATTTGGAACTTTAAAAAAAAAAATGCTTCAGAGGACTTATATATAAAAGTGACATTATTTGTTTCTGGAAAGCAGACCGGGCTATAAAACTACCTAGACCTGAGGCTATTTAGGATTCAATTTTTTTACTACCTTTTTTTTCAATTTCTTTTCTATTTATTGGTCTATTTTACTTCTTACTTCACGAATATGTTTTAGTTATCTATGTGTTTGAAGTTTTCACTTTTTTCGGCCCTGTTTTTTCTACCCATTCTCAAAAATTTTAAATGTATTTTACGTTCTGGAAGTATATTTTCCATATTTTCTCTTTCTCTTCCTGTTCTCTCTCATCATTATATAACAATGATGTTATAATTACAGCTTCTTCATCACTACCACTATCAGCAAAAACTAATTTGGGGATCTCTGTCAGCTGCTGGGCACCATAAGGACATGTTTCAGATCTATAAATCCCAAGTACATAATAGACCTATCACATATGAATGATAAAATGAATGCCAAAAAGTTATTATTTAGTCAACACTTGAAAAAAAATTTATGTGTCTATAAACATCTGCTTGTTTATAAACATTTTTAATTGAATATTTATCCACATATATGGGTGTTTAACACTTACAGTCATTGGCATATTCCATGTTTTTAAAAATAATTATTTATTTAATTGTATTTATTATTTTTAAGTTTTCTGTAGTTCTCACCAGAGAGTGATAGAGAAAAATTGAGAGAAAGAGAGAGAGAAGAGGAGAGGGAGAAAGTGAGAAAGCAAGCTGCTAGGTCTGGATCACGTACTGCATTTGTCCATGTGTGAGGTCCAACACCTAAACCACCACACCACCTGCTGGCCCTGGCATAGTCTATGTTGATTATTAAGAATCCATATACATTTGCAAATTATTATGTAGTAACCGAAATGATTGAAATAATTATCGTAAGAGAAAGCAAGGTATTTCTTTTGAGCTATATAGAAGATTAATGAGTCCTTTCTGATAGAATTTCTCTTAGATGGTTTTATAAAATACCTAAAGTTGTATTAAGAGAGTCTATTAAAGGATGTTAAGTTTTTTCTTTGAAAGTATTATTTTTTTCTTTCACGTGCCAGGTCTTGTTCTACCTGTTAAGAATAAATATTAGGTCATTCAGAAAGTTGTGAAGTGTTTTTCTTTGTTTCTCTATGCAAAAATGCATCATAACTTTCCTGATGACCCACTAGAACAGTGTATGAAACAAAGTCCTGCTTTAAAAGAGTTTACATAGGGCTAGAGGAAAACAAAAAATAAATACGTAACATAAATGTCAAGCAAAGTAGCATAAAGGAATACAGTGATGGGGTGGAGAGGAATTTTGCTTTTAGAAGTGTGGTTAAATGGGCCTTTTCTACTGAAGAGACATTAAGGAGAGAACTACTTGTAAGAAGAGTCATGTGCATATTTGGAAGAGGCACATTCTATGCAGAAGATACAGCAAGCTAAAGGCATCCATTTGGGAGGAAGTCATATATTTAAGGAATAACCTGAAGGGAGGCCTGCAGCAGTGAGTCAAGGAGGTACCTGGGGACAAAGCAGATCATAGTGGCCTTGGAAGCTATGATAAATTGTTGAGAGTTAAATCTAAGTGTTATGTGGGATTAGATACTGGTACACTGGTAACACAACTGGACCTACATAGCAAAGGTAAAAAGTTTGTGTCCTGGCATCCCACTGAGTACACTGATGAACCATTCAGGCTAATCAAGACTATGCAATGAAGACCCTGCTGAGGGTGCCAATCTCTTTGTCTTTGTTTCTCTCTCTTTCTCTCTGTCACTCTCTCGTGGAGGAATAAATGAATGAATGAATGAATGAATAGATAAAGCTGAGTGTTGTGAGAGGTTGTGGAGTAGTTTTAATGCCATTATAAATTTTAAAACTGTAATCATCTTCATACATCAAGTCATTCACTTCTAGATATTTCTTGTACTGATACAAATAGCAATAAGTATACGACCATTTTTTCTCTAAAGGTAATCATAGAGGGTGGGAACATCGTCACCAAGAAGAACGGAAACATGTGACATAATTCTTTGAGTTAGATGCATTCAAAGGATATCTTTTACTCTAAGATTTTAGACTTATTAAATCTTATATCCTCTCATTTCCACATCAAGAAATTCCACATCATAATCGTATGTGTAACTACTCATGTGAGTTGTTACTACTACTACTTTTTAATAAGATCTAAATTTTAATTCTTGTAGAATTTTTTTCCTTTTTCTTTTTTTTTTTTTAAATAATTTGCCAAAGTGTGTATGCATTCTCTGGAGAAAGTCAGAGAGAGAGGAAGTGAGGAAAGCAGTCATAGAAGACTTGGTTATACCATAGTACCATCTACTGCACTCCTCCCTCCTTCAGGATTTTGGGCATGCATGCACACATGCTGATGTGTTTTTTAAGCTGTCAAATCCAGGACTCAAACTGCACAGTCAGCTATCTGAGATCTAACCTTCTTAACTTACCAGGTCATGGGCTAACCCTAATTCTTAGTTTTTTGCTAGTGGAAAGTAAGGCCATGTGGTGTACTGGCATAAGGCCAAGGACATTAGGCTCAGACTATGGAGACTAACTGCAGCTCATATTTCACAACAGCTGTAGGACATTGGTTATGACTCTTAGTTTCTTTTCCAGGCTTTTTCATCCTAACAAAAACATCAGAAGTAAATAAACCTTAGGATTTTCAGTGATGCCAAATTTCTATTATGCAATAAAACGCTCATCCAGATTCACCTATACCTGTTTCTTGTTCCTTTTTCCTCAGATAATATGTGTCTTTTGCTTGTCCTCTCCATAAGCTTGAAAAAAAAAAAGCTTCTAGAAAAGATGTAATTTAAATAATAGCTAATAATTAATACTACTTATTTTCAGAATACTTCAAACTTATCAGAAATTATATCCTATCATTTCCACATCAAGAAATTCCATATCATAGTAGGATGTGTTACTGCATGTGTAAGTTATTACTAATACTTTTTAATAGGAGAGTTTTAAAATTATCAATGATTTTTTCAACCTATATATTAGGTTGGCAGAAACTTCATGACACTTTTTTACATAGAAAAACATATAAAAATATGTCATGACTTTTCATACAACCCAATAGGTATGCCATGTAGAGTAAGGAAAAAATTCAAGTTTTATGTAAGGTTTTTTGTTGTTTGTCACAGGGTGCATGCACTCATTGGAGGGAGGCAGAGAGAGACAGAGAGTGGGAAAGTGAAAAATCACTCCTGTGGCCACACCACAGCCCCTTCTCCTCCATTCTCCTCCTGAGATTTGGGTGCGCGCACACACACACACACACACACAAGCCTTGTTTGATTTTCAAGATGCTGGTTCTGGAACTCAAATCCAGTCAGCCATGTAGAATCTGCGCCTTCACTCACGCTACCTGTAAACCCCATAATATTTTTTTCCCCATTAAGACTCTAGCTGAAGTATTATAGAATAAAACTATTATCCCATCCTACACAGTCTCCTTAGGCCATCTGACCAAGTATGGAAGTGGAGGGTAGGCCTGGATCTTTTATGTTTTATCTAACTGTTATTTGGTAAGCATGTAGAACTAGTCTGGGTGGCAATATTTCTCAGATTCTCTAATATTACTGAATAATGGTTACCTCAATTGCTTAGTCCTATTAAATTAATTTCTGCTACATGTTCATTTGTTTTTTCTACTGAAACATTTTTTGCCCTAGGTTTTTTCCCTTCAAACCAAATGTGTAAGCTAGAAAAAATAACACATGATTCTAGTATAGAGTTAAGTTGTGGGTGTTAAATATTTAACTACTAATTATGACTTCAAGATGCATGTTGTGTAATCTATAGTTTTAGGTTGTTTGCTACTTCCCAAAACATAGCATTCTTACTGTTTTCTATTTTGGCAGTTTTCTTATTCTCCACCAGTGTGGGTGTCAGAGCGCTGCCTTTGTCTGATAAAACAAAATCATTCAAGAGCAGATGAAGCTGTAATTACAATCAGAGTTCATACTTACAGGAGATGAAATAAAAATTAAGAGTACTAACTCTGTGACATTCTGATTATCTGGAAATTCTCCCAGTCTGACAGATGACTGCAGGGGCACAAGGCTATATTTAAACGTACAGACGAAAGGCTCCTTGTAAATCAATCTAAATTGTTCTGGACTAGGTTTCACATGTATTTGCCAATTCCCCAGTTCTTTTGGAATTCTAGGTTTTTAATTAAGGATTTAGTTATGAATAATAGACATTTCTCCCTTCAAATCATGATTTGATTAAATTAAAAAATACTTATATATTTAAAAAATAAAAACAAATAAGTTTGTTTTCTAAGAGGAAGCGGAGTGAGACACGTTTTTATGTTTTAAAATAATGAAATATTCTTGTTTAGTTTTTAAAAATGGTAAACCTAATAACAAAGTCCTTCTGCTAGACAGGTGGCTACTCAATTAAGACACCACTGTGTTGAACAATAAATTAGAATTTATGTTACCAAGTCCTCCAACTAATTCAGCAAAATATTTCGATATTTTTCAAGCAGAAATTATCCAGCCACCAGTTCAGTAAGTCCAAGAACCAGCAATAGTATAAAACTTTTTAAAAAATAACACAAGAAATTCTGACGCTACTTGTCTTTCTAGCCTTCCCTTCCTCAGCTTGCTTTTAGTGAGTGAGTGTTAACCTGAACTTGATAAGCGGACTAAAAAATCTAAGAACTTCCCCTCTTGATTGCTTCATAAGAGAACAAGACACTTGAACCAACCTATCCTTAGTCCAGGCTCTTCTAGAAGAGTGAACTGTTTTTTTTGTTTAGTAATGGAAAAGAAGAATTAAGTGTTATTTGGGAAATAAATATTAAATGTTTAACTGCATTATAGAACTATAAAGTAGACATATGAACTTCCAATCAATGCTATTAGTTTTATATGATTATGCTTTAAGGTTTTTTTGTAATACTTCTGTCTAACAAATAAAGCATACAGCCATAGTATCTTGTTTGTTTGTTTAGGCTGTGTATACATATGCATGAGAGAGATACATGCTCTCCCCCCACCAATCGAGGCCTGGTCACACTGTAATACTTTTTCTTTTTAATATCCAATTCCCCATCCTATCAAGATCCTGGGTAACACGTACACACCCAGCGAAGCTGACTGGTCGGGGATTCAAACTCCGGTCTTCTATGTGGGATCCAGCCTTCTCTGTACTGTGTCTAACTACTGAGCCATGGACCAGCCCTGAATTTTCTACAGAACTCAGATGATTAAAGTGACATTTACAGAAGTAGATACATATTTTTGTCTATTTTATTCTTCCTACTTTAAGTGCTATGATTTCTTAAAATGTGTATATGTTAAGAAATGAGCCACTTCCTATTTGTACATCTGGGCAGAAACTTAATCTATTACGGCTTCATTTTCCTCATCTTTAAAATAGGAAAATTATTATATGCTATATTAAGTCCATAGGGAATATTGGGAAAGAAACAAAGTCTCTGAAATAATTTGGGAAAGAAAAAAGAAGTATGTTGCAGTTATAAGTGTAGAAATGAAATAGCTATTGCAAAAAAGATGATTGTGAACAACATCAAAGTCATAAATGCAAAGATAACAGTAGGTATCATTTATTTTGGTGCCTATTCCATCCTGGACTCTATACTTTTCAGACATTTCCCACAATTACATTAAGGAAAATACTAAGGCCAAGAGAAGTTAAATAACAATGAAATGTTATATCTGAAAACCAGTTTCCTCTCTCTCCAGAGAATCTTTTAAATCACTATGATTAACATCTGATATAATTGCTGGCTCTTTTCTTCCAACTCATTAGGAATATCAATATTCTCCAAATTTGCCCCCAACTAACTGGGGCGGGATCCTGTTTGTCTCTCTAAATCACTGAACACAAAAGAGAATAACTGAACATCTGTATATGTGGAACTGGCAATAAGATGACTAAACTTATGAATGTTTTTAAGTCAAATAAAATAGTCTATCTTTAAAAGGAGTAAATTGAAGGTATTCAGTGAAAGCCATTTTCACTTGTAGTGCTGATGTCAAAAGATTCAACCCACAGAGGTCTCTACGAAGGGCGTGAGGGTCCTGGGTCCTGTATCTAATAATACTGGTAGGAAATCACCATTCTTATCTGTCACTCAGGGTACCTGAGACTTTTCCTGTGATATTTCCAGAAGTCAAAGAGGAGTCCTGAATCCCATCAATCCTTGGTCGAAGAGGCATTATGGACTCAGGAGTTCTGGGCTCTATTCAGAGCTCAGGGAATTCCCATTTCCAGTGGCCAATTCCTCCACATTGGGGACAAGGCCTCAGATGGGTATCAAAGAACTACCTGGCTGCCAGAATTATCCTAGTTCTCCCCCACCCCCCCAGAGTATAGCAAGTAGAAAGGATGACATAGTTGATTACCCAGGACAGGTCAAAGAACAGAGTTAAGATGACAAGACTTTCTGTGAATTTCTCTAGGCCATCCAAGAATCTTCCCAATTTCTGTCTACATAGTACCAAGTCCAAGATGGAGAAAGGGACTTGCCCTCGAATCAGTCCTCCATCTCCATCTGGAACTTCACAGACTAGACAAAAGTAATTGGATCTCTCTAGGTTGTCCTAGGTTCCACTTCAGGTGGTACTTGTTGGGCTGCTCTTAACTGGGCTTAGCTCAGCTGCCTTATCCAAAGTGAGCTTAGCAGAGCTGAGGTACTAGATCCTTTGTATGAGGGGAAACTTCCTCCCTCAGTGGTTTTGCCAGTGGGGTCTGCATCTGATGTCCTTCCTTGTGAATTAGTCTCTGCAACCCTGTCCTTGAGCATGTCCCACAGACGGGTCACCGAGGATATCTGATTCCAGACTCAAAGGGCTCATGTGAGTCAGACATATTCTATTAAACATTGATTTACTGGGTCATTGTTAAAGTTGTAACATTTTGTTCTATGCAAAAAGGTATCAAGACTTTTTTGACAACCCAGTATTTTTGAGGTCTGGTGTAAAGCCATGAAGGCCCATACATGAGATTGTCCCCACTTTTCTTCTCTTTTACAAAACAGATTAAGTTATAAAATTATATTATAGTTTAGAAACCCATTTTTTGGCTACTGCTCCTGGTCCCCCAACTTAGATTGGGGACAGAGAGCCATGTTGTTTTACAGAGGGAAAGTGAGAAAGCAAGTCACCATGGCGAGACTCGAACTGTGGCCAGCCATGTGTAAGTCTGGCACCCTTAACCACCGCCCCACCTGCCGGCCCCAAGGAGTTTCTTCTTTTAAAAACCATCTGTTTGAAAGAGATACCAGTTCAGTAGCAGGCAGTCCTAGGGGAGTCTTTTGGAATGCTACCGCAGAACCCATCATTAAATTCTGGGGGTTGTTTCATAGGGGCCCTGTTGAGGCGTGGACCCTGTGGATCAGGACCTAACTATGAAACTACCCCATCTTACTAGGCCTGGGCTTTCAGTTTCTCTGCAATGTCAAGAGCCACCACAGACGGAAGTGAAAGTATTTGATGGCGGCACTTGGGTAGGCACCAAACATTGCACGAAACCACAGGAAGGTCCCACTGTTACTCAAGGCCCATGCTGTTTAGCTGGAGGTCAAATGCTCCCTAACTTCATAGCAGCAAACGCAGTGATTTAGCATGCAGAATAGCAAACAGAGACCAGTGGACTTACAGAGTAAAGTCCCCTACCCAAAAGGCTCCAGTGGAGGAGTGACACAGGCAGCAGAACCTTCTCAGCTCGGGGCAACACTCTGACTTGGTAGATCAGGTCAGCAGAGGTAGATGCACCAAAGAACTTTTCCAGCTGATGTCGGAAATGAAGTGAAGAACAGAGAGCCGGAGGGGCAGTCCCCGACACTTCCGGTCGGGGTATCCACCAGAGCAGGCCAAGTGGGGGCCGTGTTTCTCAGTCCAGGCCAGGACCAGCACGCCGAATGCAGTGCACTGGGGCAAGGAGACTGCCGGCATTCGCCTCCAGCTGGCTGAGCCCCGTCCCTCAGTCCCGGCTCCCCACGGGTGTCCCGGATGTGGGGCGTGTCCCGGATGTGGTGTTCTGAGCCATGAGCCTTCTGGCACCTGCCTCTGAGCTGACTGAGCCACTTTCCTTCGCAGACCTGAGAGGACAGCAAAAGTCAAGTACCAGTAAGAGACAGAGGGGCGAATCCCTGCGAGGCCGCAGACCACGGCCGGCAGGAAGCGTGCACATTCCGTTCTGTGGCCAGTCGGAGGGTCTCCTCAAAATCCCTTCGCGTTTGTCAGAGAGATGTTGCCAGGGAGATTCGAACCATGGGGACTCTACCTGGTCCGTGAGGGTCTTTGGCGTCACACAGGAAAGCATTTCAGAGCCAGCGTGGAGAGAGGGCACAAGCAAGTTCATTACGGAGGTGTATGGAGCGGACTCCTCCACAGGTGGAGCGGCCCAGAGGGGAGGTGGGTGAACAGTCTCGCTTCTGTTTCTGAGAGGAAGGGGAGAGTTTTTACCCCAAAGAAAGATAGAAGGGCTGCCCCATAGGCAGGGCAGCTCTGAACTTGGTTTATATGACGTGGCTTCATAAATCTGGTCTAGGTACCTGTTGTTTTAAGCATCATCTCGGTTCCAACTGACTTAGACTCTGTCTTTTAGATTTGTTTTCTTAGAGAAATTTTTGCTATAGGGTACACACACTTACCAGACAGACAGAAACAGAGAGACAGAAAGTAAGAAATCACCCTCCAGAGGGGATGGCCCCACCGCAACCCCTTCTCCTCCCAGGATCTTGGACACATACGCACATATGCGCCGAGTTGAGTTTCAAGCTGCCAGATCTGGGACTCAAACCCTGGTTGGCCATGTAGGAGTCCTGCAATGTAACCGTTATACCATCTGCTGGTCCTGGGATCTGTCTTTCAACTGCTGTTTTTCTGTCAGGTTTCTGGTGTTTAGAATATTCTTTATATGGTTTTGGAATCTCCCTGCTGTCTCAAGCATTTGCAGAAATAGTTACAGGAAATAAAATTGTAAATAATCAAAGCAGGAATAAGTAAGTAGCTATGCAAAGATACATAATAATTCTTAGGGTGCCATATTACATTTAGCTAGGTAAAAATTATTTGCTCAGTTATCTGAAAAGCCAATTATTAGAGGAAATTTCAAAATCTTGAAGGTTTATTTTTCTCAATGTCAAGTTAATGCCCTCTGTTGAATTTAAGGTACAGTCACCTTTTTTCTTTTTAAACCAAATTTTTGAGTAAAGAATGTGTCTTCTCTTTCTTCATTAAGGAAAACAAAGGTGGCTTTAAGAATTGTAATGTTTTAGCATTTCGTAAATTACTTAATGGATTGTTCTTAATTGATTTAAAGTCTGTACTCACCATAGTTGGCCCACAATGGTTGTAGCAGACAAGGAGATGGGGTCTAAGTGAAGAGTAGAAAGCTTTGTCTTCAGGGTCAAGTATTTGAATGCCAAGTCAGCAGAGTCACATTTAAAGGAAGAATTAAAGTTAACTTTTCTAGGAATGTCTTTTATAAATGAATCATTATTATTGTAAGTGCTTTGTTTTATAGTTAAACAACTGCTGGAAGAATTTTAACAACTCAATTCAGGTCCTAGGAAAAAAGTAAATGAAATCCATTGGCCTGCAAATTAATTTTTCATTAGGAAGATATTTGTTTTTGGCATTTTTTTTCCCTATTACTCTTTATACACCCTCTTAATGAAGACTTCCACTACATAATTTTCTACTCTGCCCTGGATGTCAATGAATTCAGGTGTTCATAGATTTCTGGCATACTCACTTTTCCTGTATATTCACCTAGTACCAGAAACACAACATAAAAACCATTGACCTCATTCTGTTCCATATACTTCTTTTTTCCTCGCCAGATCTGGGACTCAAACCCTGGTTGGCCATGTAGGAGTCCTGCAATGTAACCGTTATACCATCTGCTGGTCCTGGGATCTGTCTTTCAACTGCTGTTTTTCTGTCAGGTTTCTGGTGTTTAGAATATTCTTTATATGGTTTTGGAATCTCCCTGCTGTCTCAAGCATTTGCAGAAATAGTTACAGGAAATAAAATTGTAAATAATCAAAGCAGGAATAAGTAAGTAGCTATGCAAAGATACATAATAATTCTTAGGGTGCCATATTACATTTAGCTAGGTAAAAATTATTTGCTCAGTTATCTGAAAAGCCAATTATTAGAGGAAATTTCAAAATCTTGAAGGTTTATTTTTCTCAATGTCAAGTTAATGCCCTCTGTTGAATTTAAGGTACAGTCACCTTTTTTCTTTTTAAACCAAATTTTTGAGTAAAGAATGTGTCTTCTCTTTCTTCATTAAGGAAAACAAAGGTGGCTTTAAGAATTGTAATGTTTTAGCATTTCGTAAATTACTTAATGGATTGTTCTTAATTGATTTAAAGTCTGTACTCACCATAGTTGGCCCACAATGGTTGTAGCAGACAAGGAGATGGGGTCTAAGTGAAGAGTAGAAAGCTTTGTCTTCAGGGTCAAGTATTTGAATGCCAAGTCAGCAGAGTCACATTTAAAGGAAGAATTAAAGTTAACTTTTCTAGGAATGTCTTTTATAAATGAATCATTATTATTGTAAGTGCTTTGTTTTATAGTTAAACAACTGCTGGAAGAATTTTAACAACTCAATTCAGGTCCTAGGAAAAAAGTAAATGAAATCCATTGGCCTGCAAATTAATTTTTCATTAGGAAGATATTTGTTTTTGGCATTTTTTTTCCCTATTACTCTTTATACACCCTCTTAATGAAGACTTCCACTACATAATTTTCTACTCTGCCCTGGATGTCAATGAATTCAGGTGTTCATAGATTTCTGGCATACTCACTTTTCCTGTATATTCACCTAGTACCAGAAACACAACATAAAAACCATTGACCTCATTCTGTTCCATATACTTCTTTTTTCCTCTATCTGTTCATAGCAACCTTGTACTTTTAGATGTATAGAAACAAAGATATAAACCAGTAACAAACAGTTCCACTTAATCCCCACATCCAGTCAGTCATAGGTTTCTTCATTTCGTTATCACCAAACCAAGCAAGACTTTCTGGCCTTTCATTACAAACTCTTTTGAGATTAATTCTCTTAGAAATATAATTGCAGATACCTTCCCCAGATGGCTTTGATCACATCACTACTGTGTAAAAGCAAAACAAATCTCTTAGAGCGTCATTTCATTTTTGCTGAGTAACTTTCCATACTATTGATATTTGTTGCAGTCTACAATCTCACACTTTTCTTATCTAGTTTTTTCCCACTCATTCTCTCACCACATACTCTCTCATCAACTACTAGAAAGGTATTACAGGGATCCTCCTCAGAAGCCCTAAGCTTGATGGAGTCACCAGAGCTCTGGGCTGCCACCTTGGCTTCCACCAGAACAACTCTGTATTTGTCTGAAAAATTGAGCTATCATTGAAGCTTTTGTGTAGAGAACAGTTTTAGAGATTGCTGTCCCTAATAAACATTCATAGCAAATATTGCCAAACACAGCCCTACTTTGCTGCCCCTAAGCATTGTTGTGGACTGTTTTCACTTCCCTGAAATCCCTTCCACTTTAATACCTGCCGTGAAATAGATCAGTATTCTTCCAGTACAGATTACAGTAAAATGTCTTCTATGAAGTAAGTGTTCTTGGATTTTTCTCAGGGAACTAGGAATTCTATCTCCCCCAAACTTCCAAAGAAATTTGGATATGTCTCATTTTCTTCTGTATTGTCAATTTGTGTATGTCTTATTTCATTTTTGTTGGGCTAGGAAACCTTTGAGAAGACAGATGGCATCTTAATTTGTTTTCATAGTTTCCCATAGCTTTCATCATAGAACCTGAAGTTAGTACTTACTCAAGTTTATTTTATGTTACAGAAAGAATTTTGAGACACCAACATATACTTTCAGAGAACTCATGCAAATCCATTCCCTAGAAATGGTTTAGTATATGACACTACTCCTTAAGTAATTTATAAGTAATTATGCTTAGGTAATTAAAATGGTTTTTATATGTATTTATATTTTTAAATCATTAGATTTATACCAAAAAAAGTTATAAAATTACATATACACACTAATATCTTTGTCTTTTCTATTCTTTCAAAAATAATGAAGAAAAACCAGCATCTGTGTCAATAAGAACCTTTTAAAAAAGTGTTAGATTTTCTAACTAACTTATTCTATATAAAATAGAAGCCTTGAATATATTTATTATAGTTGTCAACATTTTTTACTAGTCCCTGTCATTGCTTAAATAAGAGTAACATGATTGTCTTCTCTATTCTGCTGGCTCAAGCAGCATAAGCCTTACACCTTGAATGGATCAGCATATTTTCTAAGTGTTCTATGGAATTGTTCCTTCCTTTTGACATTCTTGTAGAATTCTTGCTACTTTATGTTTTAATCAATCCACACAGGCCAAAACTGCAATTACGATTAATCAATGTTCATATCGACAGACAGAGCAATAATGAGAAACTGCTGATCAGTAATAAACATGTTTGGGCCACATTTTATAAATAGCTTGCAATAAGGAGGGCTAATCTTATTGACTAACTCATAAATGACTTACAATCTAGTTTCAAATCTTACCCAGGCAAAGTTATCTTAAAACAAATAGTAGAATAGCTATATGTCTAGTGAGAAAAGTAAAGCTTTTAAATTACTATGGAGAGTATGATTGAAGTAGAGGGCAGGAGGGGTATAGGGATGGACATAAGAATAAGTCCAGTTGTTTGTCACAATAAAAGGGCATTTTTACTCAGATCTGTAATTCAGAACTGTTCTCTAAATCTGATTTAACTTGACTTTTTAATCTAGCAATTAGACTTCATATAATCCCAAGATAAATGATATTTTCAAAAAATTGTAACTGGTTCCATTTTACTTTTTCCTCCAACTTGTTTATTCTTAAAATTAGACATTTTAAAATCTGCAAATTTGGCTTAATACACTCTTCTTTCTATCTATCAAACCACATGTGCAGGTTAGGTGTCATCCACATGGGGTCGCTGCTGACCCAGTGCATTTACTGCCTATGCTATTCAATGGGTGTGTTATTATATACTCGCCTATTCTCTAAATCTGTCATGGATATTTTATTATCCTTAACAAGACAGAAAACTACTTTGAGAGCAACTAGGTCTTAAACTTCATTCATATCCACACAATTTTCAGAAAAATACTAAACACAAAGTGTCTACTCAAAATTACTACGGAATGGTTGCCATAGCTAAGATTGTGAACTCAGGCTTACCACTGCCAAGTAGGATACATAAATAGTAAAACTGACAGATGTAGAATGTAAGAAGGTTACTCAGTTTTAAAGTTGTAAAGACTGCATGTGAACATGGTCTGTGACTACCTGGAATGTATAGGTTTTGCCTAAAACAGTATCTGCTCTTCAGTTTTAACTTTGTTCATTTGTTTGTTTATTGCCATAGGCCACATGTCCTAGTAGGAGAGAGACAGAGGAAAAGTGAGCATTACCTGCCATGATAGAAGGCCACACTGCAATCCCTTTTCATTGATTCTCTTCTTGGGGTTTTGAGCACACACACACATGGGGTTTTGAGCACACACACTCACACATCTGGTGTGATTTTTCAAGCTGCTGAGTTCAAGACTTGAACCATGTTAAACCATGTGGTAATCTACCATCTTAATCACCACACGACCTGTTGGCCCCAGTTTTAACTCTTCATTGCAGGAGGAAATAGAATCTCAGTATTGTCCAATACACTAGTTTTTTTCCAGAGAAATGTTAGTAGAATTTCTATTCTAAAAAAAATTTTAATAGAGAGTATGAGCACTCACCAGAGAGAGATGGGAGGAGAGGAATATGTGTGTGTGTGTGTGTGTGTGTGTACGTATGTGTAAAGAAAGAGAGTGAGAAAGCAACCCGCCTCTCATCATCCCATGGAGCATAGTTATGCCACATTCCCTTCTCCTCTATTTCTCTTTCTTTTGTTATTCTGGGCATGCATGCACGTGTACCAGTGTGTTTTTCAAGCTTCCAGCTGGGTATTTGAACTATGTAGTCAGCCACATGGAATCTATGTCACCTTTTACCACTGCAGCACTGGCTGGCCCTGACCTCTTGTAAAAATTCTGCTAAAATATCTTAATTTCAAATGTGAACCATTATTTTAATTTCAGCCATACCATAACAAAGCAAACATATAATAAGATAATCTATGGATTGCCTCTATATTGTGCCAGTTATTAATTCTAACTTTTGAGAGATATTATTTCTAATATACTGGTAGTATTAGTGAATTTAACTTCTGAAAGTTCTTATATCTATATACATTGACAATTCAATGGATAATGTACCAATTTCTTAGGTGAAACTAAGAAATGTTTTTATAGAGAAAGGTAAAATTTTCTTGAGTTAAAGTGATAATTTCTGGAGCTGGACTGTAGCATAGTGGTAAAACATGACACCTCTGGGAGGCAGACCCACATAAGAAGGTTGTTTTTTTGTTTGGAGAGCTCCCTGAGTATGTCAGGCATACATGCATTCGTGATCCTGGGGTGACTAAGGCTCAGGGTGGATTGTGGCATTGAGACTGTGACAGGGGTGC
>NW_006160032.1:1343951-1351139 GCF_000334495.1 Tupaia belangeri chinensis
CTGACTCATTCATGGAATAAATAAATTAAAAAAAAATGGTTTCCATGAGAATTCCCCATAGGATATATTCTGGACTATCTTTTCCACTGAGAAAAAGAACATCCTAAATTAACATGTGAATTTATATTGCTTTCAAGGACAAAATGCAGAACTAAACAAAAATAAATATTTCTTAACATGAATTTACAGAAAGGATTTTCCATTAAATTCTCAGGAAACCGGAATCACAAAGTTGTTCTTGCTATGATCTTCAACCATCCAGCTTCCAGACTTGTCTGCTCTGTCCCTGTCACAGGTAGGTGAAAGGAGTGATAGAGAATACAAGGAGATCTTAAACCCACATGTTTTGTAAACATTGGAAAAGATAAGGAGAGAAAGGTGACAGAAACTTTCTGCATCTTAGTGCTTTCCCATCAACTAATTAAACACAAAACAAAACAATAAATGAACAAATTATTCTTTTTAATAGAACAGAAACAATTGAGGTGAATTTAATTCATTGTTAACATACTGGAGGGATGTGAGAGTACGAATACTTTAAGATCCTCATATTCTTCCTTTTTGTTTGAGTACTATTTTCTTAGAAAATATGTTTTAAGAAGTTATTATAAAAGAAGTCTAAGTGAATACTTTTTTCCCTGTATCACAAAGAGCACATTTAAAAGAATTAGGTAGCAAAAGGCAAATCTTTCTCTTAATAAATGATACCTTTAGTATGATATATGCTGCCTGGTGATGCACTGTATTTACTTTAAATGAAATTCTTTGATGCAATATTGCTTTGATTTATTGGGTGATTTTTTGATTTAGTAGGAGACAGTTTTGAATCAGATGGTGGGGTTGATTTACTAGAGAAGGTATTCACTTTGATAGATGATGTATCTTTTTCAGTATTCAATAAGTAATGATTCAATAGTGGATGTCTGATTTGGTAAGTGAACTATTATATTTGATTTTGATCTATTTTCTCAGTAAGAGATACATTTATTTTAATAGTTGATATTTCTATTTTAATGCAAAATGTCAAATTTATGACTCCATCTTCTTTTTTTTCTGTACTTGTGATTTATGAATTTTACTACAAATATATATGTTTCAATTAAAGGTAATATGAAGCATTCACTACCTTCCACCATGCAGTCGAAAGTATTGTAAAGCCTATCTGAAAGTTTTCCTCTTTTTTTGATAAAATGTTTGCTGTGAGGTGATAAAATGGATTTCAGCTCAAGGAAATTTAAACATATCTTTGGCAGAAACAAGTGTGTATGTGTTTGAGTGTGTGTGTGTTTGAAATGAAGGTTAAATTCTATTATTTAGGTTAATAAAGAAAATTTTTCTTTTCCTTTTCTCTCTTTCTAAAGTGGCTATTTAAGTTACTGTTCTGTTTCATCTTCTCTAACAAAGAGCTTTCAGAAAAAAAAACAAGTTATTATTATTTAGAAATACTGAGTAGCCTAGCTGCTACCTTTGTTTGGATTTCCTTTCAGCATTCCTTATCATCCTGACTTAGTTGTCAAACTTTAAAGATTGATAAATAACTTACTATAAACTTCAGACAGTAATTCTATTTGATGTATCTTTGAACCAACATTCATAACATTTTGCTTAAGATATAACTCACTGGATCTTATTAGAAAAGCTACAAACCTTTACCACATAAGCTAAAATTAAAATGTGACTAAGGTTTGAAAGAAATAAGGTATCTGACATAAGTCATCTTAGAGAATCTCATAGCATCTAAGAAAACCACCATCAAAAAATGGATTAAATACAAATTAGTTTGTATGTTTCTTTAATTTTGTGATCTGTTCCTTAGGTGGCTTTGCTTGATTTTTGTTCCTTTTATAATAAATAAAAGTATAAATAAATGTACATGACGTTTTTGCACAGCAGGAAAACAAGAAACAGCATGACATATGAGCAGGAATACAGACTCTGGGTTAACTGCCCTGGGTTCAACTCCTGACTGTTCCGTTACTAATTCTGTTTCTATTTGTTTTACTTTTATTTTAAAAGGTAGCTAAAACTTAGGATAGTTATTAATATTAACATATGTAAAGGGCCTAGCATTGTGTTTAACATATAGTAGGTACTATAGAAGTGTTTGTTAAATAAAAATCAAATAAACATAGGAGCCAGATGGTGGCACAGTGGTAACATGACTGGACCCACATGGGAAAAATACTGAATTAGTGTCCTAGAACCTCCCTGGGTCCTTTGGATGCACACATATGCCTGAGATCTGGACCAGCTGAGACTGGGAGTGGATGGCAGTGTGAAGACCATGCCAAGGATGTCTTCCTCTTTCTCTTTTTCATTATCCCTCTCACAAATAAAAATAAAAAAAATAAACTTTTTAAAAATTCAAACGAGTGCAAATAGCGTATTTAGAAAACTGAAATGAAGACTACTTAATCATAAGAAATGAAAATCACATAGTTATATTGCAGAGGTATTTTGCATGATCTCATCTTTTTATTAAAACTGAAATTATCAGGTCTAGCAAGTAGCATGGTAGTTAGAGGTGCTGGTTTCCCATATGGCCGACCATGGTTTGAGTCCTAGACCGGGTAGCTTGCATTTTTACTTTTTGTCTCTCTCTCTCTCGCTCTGTCCCTCTCTGGTCAAATAAATAAATAAATAAATAAAGTTTAAAAAAATTTAAAATGTGGATTATAGGGAAATTATACATCAATTTCAAAATTAAAAAAATACTGAAAATTATCTTATATATGTGTTGGGGAATTACTGTATTAGGCATTAAATTCTATTGAAATCTTGGGGCTGGCAGGTGGCCTGGTGGTTAAGGCTGCTGGACTACCACATGGCCAACACTGGGTCTGGCAGCTTGCTTTCTCACTTTCTCTCTCTCTCTCACTTTGTCTCTCTGTAGTAAAAATTTAATAAATAAATTTAAATAAAATAATTATTAAAAAAATTTCCATTGAAATCTTTAACTGATAAACTCAAAGATCTTAACCTGAATGTCCATAAATAAGAGAAAGGACTAAATAAAATTTTGGTAGTTTCTACTATATATTAAAAATCAGTAGTTAAAAGAATAAATGAGGTCTACATGGATGAATATTGATCTATGTGTACATATCTAAATATGACAAAAATACCTTAGTACAGAAATTTCTTTAAGTTTAGCCTCATAAATTTGCTACCTAAGTGGAAGTCTAGCTGATTAGTTAATATCATCAAGGGAACCAATCTGTTGGTTCAACATTATTTTAGGGAACTTTTGGGGAATGCATTCTCAGCCTGGACAGTATCATCCGAAGGGTTCCAATTTTGGTTCTTGATGGTGTTAGTGGGACTCCTGTTATTCCTTACTCTTTTTTATATAAATATGGGTATGCATACAGTACATAAATAAATATGCATTATACCCATGATGTTATTATTTTATGGAAGAAGTTGTTTTAGGGAGAATATCTATACAATCTCTTTAGAGGTACAATGATAAAGCTTGAGGGGACCAGCAGTTGGTGTAATGGCTATGTCGCTGGACTTCCATGTAGTTAACCGTGGTTTGAGTCCTGGACCAGGTGGCTTAAACTCATTCTGGGTGTGTGTGTGTGTGTGTGTATGTGTGTGTGTGTGTGTGTGTGTGTGTGTCCAAGATCCCAAGAGGAGAATGGAGGAGAAGGGATTGTGGCATGGCCATCCTCCTTGGGGGTGATTTCTTGCTTTCTCTCTGTTCTCTTTCTGGTGAGCGCTCACACCCTATAGCGAAAACCTCTCCAAAAAAAAAAAAAAAAAAAAGCTTGAGCAATGCTGCTTTAGGAGTTTAAGAAATACATTTACTTGGGACCAGTTAGTGTAATGGCTATGTCGCTGGACTCCCATGTAGTCGACTGCAGTTTAAGTCCTGGACCTGGTGGCTTAAACTCACACCGAGTGCGTGTGTGTGCATTCACAAGATCCTGAGAGGAGAATGGAGGAGAAAGGATTGTGACGTGGCCATTGTCCCTGGGGGGTGATTTCTCGCTTTCTGTCTCTCCGTCTGTCTCTGTCTTTCTGGCGAGTGCACACGTACTATAGCAAAAACCTATCCCCCAAAAAAAAAATGTAATACATTTACTTTGAAATATTCCATGATTCATTATATATTCAAATACTTAATTAGAGCACATAACCTGGGTGAGACATGAGTCTAAAAATCACTCTTAGTAATGACTGAAACAGCCCTCAAAAACTTTATATTGTTTGTGACACTTCAGTGCCATTGGAGAGTGAGATACTGGGAATTCTATAGGGGAGCCATATGCTTCCTTTCAGCCACTCAGGCAACTCAAGCAGAGAACAGGGACTGAGTTAGAGAAGATTCATTGGTAATGGCTAATATGCTGTGACCATAGTTTCAGTTATATACCCCTATGAAATCTAATCAACTCAGTGCTTAGAGGAACTGGCTTCATTGCTTAATAACAATTTATATTTTCTTCTCTAAAGTAAGAATGCTACTAAGAAGAAAATAAAATAACATATGTATAGATGAAATGTTATCTTTTTAGAAGGAAAGAAAAGTAAAATATGCTCATATTTAGTGAACAGAGTGGAAGCAACAGAGACTGAACATCAAGAATGGACCTTATACTAGGCATCATGCTAGGCAGCATGCTAGGC
The DNA here is from genome assembly GCF_000334495.1 of Tupaia belangeri chinensis. Lineage (NCBI taxonomy): Eukaryota > Metazoa > Chordata > Mammalia > Scandentia > Tupaiidae > Tupaia > Tupaia belangeri. The sequence continues at coordinate 1,348,587 of NW_006160032.1, forward strand.
ACTTACAAACAAACTCTGTCTTATTCATACTTTCACCTGATAAACTGTCATTCCTATTTGACACAGGAGGACACAGAGCCTTAGGTTGAAGGAAGCTTACATGACTTTTTTTTTTTTTTTAATTGCCAGAGGCTTAGGTTGAAGGAAGCTTACATGACCTTTTTTATTTTTTTAATTGCCAGAGGCTACATGTTCTCACCAGAGAGGGACAGGGGAGGGTGAGGGGAAAGAGAGAGAAAATATTCCAGTAGGGCATGGTCATACCACAATTCCTTCTTCTCCATTCCATTGTGATTTAGGGCATGCATACACAGATACCCACCATATTCTTCAAGCTTCTAGGGACAGGATTCTAACCATAGTTGGCCATGTGAGATCTGGCTCCCTCAATTATTAGGGTACAAGGCTAGCCCTACATGATTGTTTTTTTTAGGAATAAAATAGAGAATAATATTATGTCAGAAGGAAGATTATAATAATGTTCTCAAAGATTCCATTTAACTTCAACTTTCTAAATTTGTATTATTTAATTCAATTTTTATTGAAAATGCAGTCCTTGGTTATGTTAATATGTGGATAGTCTTGCCCACACTCAGTTTGAAAGCAAAGCTCCTATTTTAACTTTGTGCTCCTCAGCCCCAATTTATTGGGTTGTTTGGAAAGTCATAATGCATTTTTTTGCATAGAAAAACATTGGAAAATATGTCATGGCTTTCCTGACAACCTAATATAATGCTAAAAAAACCACTGTACCAGTTTCTCCCTTAGCATTCCCAGTAATGCTGTACTCTTTGAAATGGTAGTACTAGTAATAGAGGAATGACAATAACCTTATAAATTTGCTACCTTAATGGAAGCCTAGCTGATGTTGATATCTTCAAGAAGCAGTCTACTGCTTCAACATTATCTTAGGAATCAGGAGATTATCTAATGTAATTCTCCCAACAACCCACACAATAACTTGTGAAGGACATAATATTCTTTTTCTTCATAAGTAGCTCTAGACCTTGGCTTGTGTATTAATTGGTGTGCTTTGACATTGGATGTCTTCCATTCTGCTACTCTACCCATTGTGCTAACCCCATGGGCCTGATAAAAGCCCTGAGTGGTGCAAAGCAGAATAAAATATGCCTCAGGAATCTAGCATTAGAAAGATGGTAGATATTTAGACATTCAGCTTTTTGCCAATGTCCTATTAACTTACCAGTGCCCCATGAAACAATATTCAACATTCCCTAGCTGTCACCTAATCCTTGTTCTGAAGACTCTACTTAGGTTGTGACAAAGTCCTCTACAGACCATTAATCAAACTTAACACCTGTCCAGATCATTCCTGTCCCTAAAAGACTTTCTCAAGTACCAGCCTCCACTGGGAATCTTGGGTGACTTAATTTTTAATTTCTTGCTTCTCTGAGCTTCTGCTGTACTTATATAACTAAAGTCCCAACAGATTTATAGCTTCTTTTTTTAAATGTGTATTTTTTTTTCCATTTTGTATAGATGAAACATTTCTCAAGAGAAGATGATCTAAACATAAGTTAATTTTACAATTTAAATCAGAAACACACACATACACCTATATATATATATATATATATAGAGAGAGAGAGAGAGAGAGAGAGAGAGAGGGAGGGAGAGAGAGAGAGAGAGAGAGAAGTTCCTTAGGAAACATACATTGCAGCTAAATGTCTCCCTAGCTATTCTTACTCACTATATTCTCAACTGGTCTATAGAAATAAAATAAGGAGATGATGAATTAAAAATATGTGAGAAAATATATACATGTTTAAAAAATACATATGTTTGAAAAGCAGAAGAGGTAAGATCATTAAACAAGTGAAGCTGAAACTCAGACTAAATTACATGCAATCTTGCTATGGTTTTGACATTTTTCCTGCCCTTACTTTTTAATAGTATGACAATTTATCCAGCTTCCATAGTATTATAAAATGTTTTACCCCTAAAATGCAGCCACAATTGTGTCCTAGAAGTTAAAGAAGTTTTGAATTGTCAGATAATACAAGGATCATTAACCATTTTCAGGAAGAAAGGGTCTAAAAATGGATTTTGACATTAGTAAAGTTGAGAACATGATTCATGAGCTCGTTCCAAAGGCTCTTTCTGGGTTATTTAAAGTACCTAGATAAAATAGATTTTACCAGATCATTTTTCTAAGCAAAATCATATTTCTTGAAGGGTATGAACAGTAAAGGGATACAGAGACCAGATCATCAGTTTCACATTTCAATAAATTAATAAGATAAGTCAAACTTATGACTTATAATAATTTTAAACAATATTCTTATGGTCTGAATTGTGTTCCTTTAAAATTCATATGTTGAAGCCCTAACCTCCTGTTACTTTATAATGTGACTGTATCTGGAGATAGGGTCTTTAAAGAAGGAATTAAGTTAAAATATTTCAGTGGGAGATGATCTAGTCTGTCTGGTATCCTCATAAGAGATGATTAGGACACACAGAGACACCAGAGGGACAGCCATATGAAGAGGTAGCAATATGGCAGGCATCTGGAAAGAAGCCTCAAAAAAAAAC
>NW_006160032.1:1353215-1365012 GCF_000334495.1 Tupaia belangeri chinensis
TCTGAAATTCTAGGGCTCTTTCAGTTAGAAGAAGACAGAATTCTGGCGTTACCCTAAATACAAAAGGCTGTAATTCCACTCAGAAAATAGAAACCAATTTAATAAGTTATTACCATAATGCCCTCCATTGATGGCTCGTAGGTCCTCAATTTCTGTACTACACAGGCATCTTTTGTATAAGGAAGAGTTCAATTTTCATCTTTTACCCTGGTATGACTCTACCATGACTAGCTTAAGCACTAGTTGTAGAATAAAATTTTTAAAAATATATAATATCTAGCAGTAGATATGTCAAATAAGCATTTCATCCTTTGCAGACTGTTTCAATGAGATGAGTGATAAGAATTGAAGCAAGTTGATATGATAGTTATTTGTTTATTTATTTCTGTTTTGTCAGAAGGCATGTGCACTCCCCAGAGAGAGAGAGAGAGAGAGAGAAGTTCCTTAGGAAACATACATTGCAGCTAAATGTCTCCCTAGCTATTCTTACTCACTATATTCTCAACTGGTCTATAGAAATAAAATAAGGAGATGATGAATTAAAAATATGTGAGAAAATATATACATGTTTAAAAAATACATATGTTTGAAAAGCAGAAGAGGTAAGATCATTAAACAAGTGAAGCTGAAACTCAGACTAAATTACATGCAATCTTGCTATGGTTTTGACATTTTTCCTGCCCTTACTTTTTAATAGTATGACAATTTATCCAGCTTCCATAGTATTATAAAATGTTTTACCCCTAAAATGCAGCCACAATTGTGTCCTAGAAGTTAAAGAAGTTTTGAATTGTGTGATAATACAAGGATCATTAACCATTTTCAGGAAGAAAGGGTCTAAAAATGGATTTTGTCATTAGTAAAGTTGAGAACATGATTCATGAGCTCGTTCCAAAGGCTCTTTCTGGGTTATTTAAAGTACCTAGATAAAATAGATTTTACCAGATCATTTTTCTAAGCAAAATCATATTTCTTGAAGGGTATGAACAGTAAAGGGATACAGAGACCAGATCATCAGTTTCACATTTCAATAAATTAATAAGATAAGTCAAACTTATGACTTATAATAATTTTAAACAATATTCTTATGGTCTGAATTGTGTTCCTTTAAAATTCATATGTTGAAGCCCTAACCTCCTGTTACTTTATAATGTGACTGTATCTGGAGATAGGGTCTTTAAAGAAGGAATTAAGTTAAAATATTTCAGTGGGAGATGATCTAGTCTGTCTGGTATCCTCATAAGAGATGATTAGGACACACAGAGACACCAGAGGGACAGCCATATGAAGAGGTAGCAATATGGCAGCCATCTGGAAAGAAGCCTCAAAAGAAACCAAGCCTACTGACACCTAAATCTTGAACTACTTCCTCCAGAACTATGAAGAACATACTATGCTGTTGATTAGCTACACAGACTGTGGTATATCTTGTGGCAGTTCTAACCAACTATACAAAGATCAAGATGAAAAGTCTATTGCAAGCCTTTTCTAAGTACAATTCTCACAACAAATTATATTTTGGCGATAACACAAAACAACTGCCTCTTTTGTATAACCAGATAAAAGGTGAGTGCCTTTATCTCTTTTATTTTTAGATCTTCACTTCAGAATCAGTTTAAACTATAATTTATGTAATTTCCTACTCATATTTTTATCTCATCATAACAGGGATAACTGAAATGCAATGAAGCAATAAATTTGGGCAGTATTTAACATATATGTAGATATGAAATTTTAATCTTTCTTAACAATGAAAAAGATAGTTTCTTTTGGGCCAGCAGATGGCTTAATGGTTATGTCACTGGACTTCCACGTAGTTGACTGACCTGGACCCAGCAGCTTAAAACTCATGCCAGGCCTGGGACTAGCAGTTAGCGTAATGGCTATGTCGCTGGACTCCATGTAGTCAACCACAGTTCGCGTCCCAGACCCAGTGGCTTAAACTCATGCTAGGCATGTGCGTGTGCTTGTCCAAGATCCCGAGAGGACAATGGAGGAGAAGGGATTGCAGTGTGGCCATCCCCCCTGGGGTGTGATTTCTCACTTTTTGTCTCTCTGTCTCTGTCTGGGACACACATGTTCTATGGCAAAAAAACGCTCAAAAAACAAAAACAAAAACAAAAACAAAAAAACAAAACTCATACTAGGCCTGTGTGCATGCATGCTCAAGATCCTGAGAGAAGAATGGAGGAGAAGGGATTCCAGTGTGACCATCCCCCTTGGGGAGCAGTGATTTCTCGTTTTCTGTCTCTCTGTCTCTTTGGAGAGCCTTATAGCAAAAATCTCTTTCTCAAAAAAAAAAAAAAAAAAAAAAGATGGTCTCTTTTATGTGAAAGCAGAACCCTGCTTTTTTATGTAGAAAGAAGGTCAGAGGGCATGTGCACTCACTAGAAAGATATGGGGGATGGGTGAGGGGAGAGTTACAAAGCACCTCCTACGGGGAATGGTCACATGACTCCTTTGCAGTCTCTCTCTCCTTTCAGGATTGTGGTCATGCACATACCCTTGCTTCATATGTTTCTCAAACCACTAGGTCCAAGACTCAGACTATGTACCCTTTCTTCCTGAAAAATGGTTAATGATTCTTGTACTGTCTGACATTTCAAAATGTCTTCAATTCAGACCATGCAGTTAGCCATGTGTGATCTATAGCTACCTTAACAATCATGTCACTGGCTGGGTCAGAGGTACAATTCTTAACCTATTTTACACATGAGACAATTTAAATTAAAAAATAACCTCCCTGAGGGACCAGCAGTTAGCGTGATGGCTATGTCGCTGGACTCCCATGTAGTTGACCCTGGTTCGAGTCCTAGACAGGGCGACTTAAACTCACGCTGGGCTCATATGCGTGCATGCCCAAGATCCTGAGAGGAGAATGGAGGAGAAGGGATTGCGGCGTGGCCATCACCCCTGGTGGGGGGGTGATTTCTTGCTTTCTGTCTCTCTGTCTCTCTCTCTGTCGTTCTGGCGAGCACACGCGCCCTATAGCAAACAAACAAACAAACAAACAAACAAAACCTCTGCCTCCCCCCAAAATAAAAGAAATAATTTCCCTGAAATGTCAGCTTATAAACTAAGATTTGACCATAAATAATTATATTTCAGGACCCAAATTCTTAGCTTCCATGTTCTATTGAAAAAAATTAAATACATATAATCCACTACATATTTTTTAGGAATTTTTTGAAACAATTTCCTTGTACACAAGCTTAGATATACTGTGAATCAAACTTTCTTTGCGAACTTAGAAAAGGCTCATTGTTAAATCCAGATTTAGTCAGCCTATAAGACTAAAATTAATTCCTAAAGAAGGTCCTCATTATAAATTATATTTATGAAAGGTAACAAATTTATAATTTTTACCTTATCATATTGTCTTTCTCTCTTTTTCTATCCAATTCAATTCTTCTTTTATTCATTTGCTGAAAAGAAGAATTTTCCACCCTTACCTTAGTTCATTTATATTAGATCCCATGTATGTTGAAGTTGTTTATACTTCATGCTAATTTAATTGATTTCTTTTGTTCTTACCTTAAAATTCATAACTCCATTTGTTATAGCTTTTCTTGGAGTTCACAGCCAATCTGCCTATTTTCAGGAAAGTTCAATCCTGTAGCACCTTTTCCCTCCAGTCTTTCATTGACTCATATTATCTGTCACTTCCATCTTTTTATAACATTTGTACTTTACCTAAATGTTGAAAATCTTCTCTCTTAGGTTCATTTAAGGAGCATGTTTCAAATTACTCAGAATTCTATCATTTACAAGTTATGAAATTTCTTTTTTTTTAGAAGTTGTTGCTATAGAGTGCGTGCGCTCATCAGAAAGACAGAGAGAGAGAGAGAGAGAGAGAGAGAGACAGAAAGCGAGAAATCACCCCCCAAGGGGGATGGCCATGCTTCAATCCCCTCTCTTCCATTCTCCTCTCAGGATCTTGGGCATGCATACACACACACCCAGCGTGAGTTTGTCACTGGATCCGGGACTTGAACTGCAGTCGACTACATGAGAGTCTAGCGACATAGCCATTATGCCAACTGCTGGTCCCACAAGTTTTAAAATTTCTACCTACTGGAATTTTTAAGCATGAAATCTATATTCCAGGTTTCTTAAAGAATACCAAATATATGCTCATTAACTATCATTCTGGACTCTAAAAACAAAACTAGGATACAGATATGTCTATAAAAATATGGCTACATCTTCAAGCATTTCTTCATTAGAATTCGATTTGTTTTTAAGAGAAATTTTTGCTATAGGGTGTGTGTGGTTGCCAGAGAAACAGAGAGAAACAGAGAAAGAAAAAGTGAGAAATCACTCCTTGGAAGGAATGACCATGCCATAATCCCTTCTCCTCCAATTTCCTCCTGAGCTTCTGGGCATGCACACACATGCTCCCAGCATGAGTTTCAGGCCTGCAGATTTGGGACTCAAACCATGGTCAACCATGTGGTTAACCATGGTTAACCACTATGCCATCTGCTGTTCTCTAGAACATGATTCTTATTTCATATTTTTCATATTTTTCATCTACTAAAAATTGACATACTCTTAAACCAAATGTGATCCAACCTTTTTGAGCCAATTTTGTCTTGAATGTGTACTTTATTGATTAATTTTACATTTGCATTTTTTAAGATTTTTGCATAGGGCGTGTGCATTCAAGAGAGACAGAGAGAGGGAAGGTGAGAAATCACCTCCCTCAATTCCAGTCTCCTCTCAGGATTTTGGGCAAGCATACAAATGCTCCTAGTGTGATTTTTTTCAACATATCGAGTCCAAGATTCAAACTGTGGTTGGCCATGTAGGAATCCCACTCCTCAACCACTACACTATCTGCTGGCCCCTACATTCACAATATTTTTATTATTATTAGAGTATATTAGATATTGTCAGGGCTGGCTCCATGGCACAGTGATTAAAACAACTAGATTTAATATGGCTAACCAAGAGGTTGGAATCCCAGCCCTAGGAGCTTAAAAGGCATGCTGGGTATACTGTGTATGTACCTCCTCCCTGCCCCCATCTCTCTGTGGTGAGTACAGGTGCCTCCTTGCAAAATTAAAACAAGCAAACAAACAAAAACTGTTCATTGTCTTTCAGAAACATACAGTTAAGCAGAATATTTATATTAATATTGAGATTGCTTCCTGCTCTTTGAAAAGCCAGAACATTATTAGTACAGAACTACTCAATAGTTCTCATAAAATCAATTTCTGTTATTTAAAATAACAGATGTCTTCTTCATGAAATAAGAATTTGTTATTGTTACTAGAGTAACTAGAAGGATGGTAATGATTTGCCCTACATCCATCTGCCTTCTAAAGGAAAATATTTTTAACTGTCTCTGATCTGGTACTGTGATGGAAAACTCAGCATCTCATGTAAATGACCCCCCCCAAAAAAAATCCAATTCAACATGGGGTAATACCTACCCACTTATATTATGCTCTTTCTTTTATTCAGCAACATTTTTCTTTGAGCTAGACCTGCTATATGTCAGTTATTAAAGGTATAGATATTTGGACTATATCAATGAAAATGAAATTTCCGCCTTAGAGAGCTTACCTTCTGAAAGGAGAATAATAGCTTTTTCTCTTCTCCTTTTTATTATGGAAAACTCAAGTGTAAAGAAAAATTAGGAGAGTACAATAAATGTTTCTCACCTAGAACCTAGATCTAGGAACTAATTAGATGTAGCACCAATATTTATCTTTCTGAAGTATTTGAAAATGGCAGAAATCATATCTCTTCATCTTTTCTTACTTTTGCATTCCCAAACTCAGAATTCTGCAGTACCACATAATATCTAGCTTATTTTTTAATTTTGTGAATTATTAAAAAAAATATTTACAACATGAAGCATGTATGTATATGTGATCCCAGGTCAAGATCTAATTCTGGTTCATGTATTGTATTTGATGATGAACTCTTTTTTAATATAAAACAATTGTTTATTTAATTTGTCATTACATTTCCTTTTTTTAAATTAACTTATTTATTTTACATACTTTCACTGAACATCACCACAGCATACAAAATGTGATTTTCCAGCCAAAATACACTGTAAAGTGACTTAATTATGCATGTTATCATCAACAAATAATTTTCCATTTCTTGTTTCTTATATATACATATATTTTCCCCATTATTTCTCACCCTCTGCCATTTCTCATCCTCCTCCTACCCTGTCTCTGGTATCTGCAGTTGCTTTCCATTCCTTTATTCTTTCCCACATTGTATTGAGTCACAAAATATTTTAATTAATCTAAATACTTTCAATAGTAAGTTCAACTGATAAATGCATGTCTGTGAACAAAAGTTAACTTTAGGCATGAAACTATGGGTAGAATGAATGTACTATAAAATAGCACATAGCTGAGGCTCTGTAGCTTACTGTGGTTACTAAATAGGTATTTTTTAAATACTTTTTTCAATTTCAAAAAAGGCAGTTTTAGCTTTAATAAATCAAAATCAAAAATGGTAAGAGAACTTTGCTTAATACTTAAAGCCAGGAAACAGGTTAGGATTCTGTTTGAATAGTAGGTACATGGACCTGTCCACAACTCAAGAGAAGACACAACTCCTTAATGTTGGAAAACAAAGCATAGAATGTCAGTAATGTTTTAGTCAAAAGTCATAAAATTTTATTTCACCAATTCAGACACATGTACTTTAACTTCTGTTGTGATCCGATCTTTCCGTTTAAAATCTGGAAGATAACGTTCAACTCTGGACTTATCCCTGCCATTAAGATGGCCATTTTCTTAGGTGTTTTAGAACTCTTATTTCTGTGTGTCCGACTTTAGTTTTCCTGGGATAGCACTCCCTTCTGAATTTCTTAGACAGCTGGTCTGGTGTTGGTAAATTCTTTCAGGTTTTGTTTATCTGCGAATGTTGTCTTCTTCCCATATGAAGGATGATCTTGCCAGATATAGCATTCTTGGTTTAAATTGTTTTTCACTCAATACTTTTGTTTGTTTTTTTGATAGGATTTTGCTATAGGGTGCATGTGCCTGCCAGAAAGACAGAGAGAGACAGAGAGATAGAAAGCAAGAAATCACCCACCGGTGGGGGATGGCCCTGCTGCAATCCCTTCTCCTCCATTCTCCTCTCAGGATCTTGGGCACGCATGCACATGCACCTGGTGTGAGCTCAAGCCACCAGGTCCAGGACTTGAACCACGGTCAGCTACATGGGAGTTCAGTGACATAGCCATTACGCCAACTGCTGGTCCCTTCACTCAACACTTTGAATATATTTTCCCATTATTTTCTTGCTTGCATTGTTCTGATGAGAGGTCCGCTGTTAGCCTGATAGGATATCCTTCGTAGGTAACTTGATGATTCTCTCTTGCCAGTCTGAATATCTTGTCTTTGTCTGTGGTTTTGGTCAACCTGGCTATAATGTGTCTTGGAGAAGATCTTCTTGGGTTGATCCTATTTGGGGTCCTTTGTATTTCTTGGGTCTGGATCTTTGAATGCCTCTCTAGGTTTGGGAAGTTTTCTTCCAGAATTTCATGGAATAGATTGTCAATGACCTTTTTAGTTTCTTCACCTTTTAGGGTACCGATTATCCAGATGTTTGGACATTTACTGGTATCTAGTATTTCCTGTATATTATTCTAATTTTGGGGGACTATTTTCTCACTCTTCATGGTGGATTTTACTAGTCCAGAGATCTTATCTTCTACATCTGATATTCAATTTTTTGTATGATCTAATCTGCTTTTAATACTTTCCGAGAAGGTTTTGACTTCCAGTATTTTAACCTTCATCTCCAACAGTTCCATTTGATTCTTTTTTATGGAGTGTATTTCCTCTTTCAATTCTTGCAAGAACTTCACCTCCTGGAACTTACAGCTTGTTTCTTCTGGTATTCATTGTCTCTCTTCCATCTCTGTTAGTTTTATCACTATGAATACTCTAAATTCTTTATCAGATATTTCCATGAGTTCCATTGTACTGGCTGTGGATGAAGAGGAGTTATTCTTTTCCTTTGAGGTATTTTCTAGGTTTTGCATATTTCTTGTGCCGCTGTGGTGATTTCTGGTCGTCTGATGGGTTATTTGTTTCCTCCTAATTTCTAGAATATCAATCTGAGTGATCAGAGGTGCACAGGAGATGTGATCTGCACACTCTTTGGATTGCTTTTTTCTTCAGGGGCTCTTCCAGGGTAAATTCTCAGTAGAACATTTTCATTGCCTTATCTCTGAAATCACTAGATATCAACTCTTATGGTAGATTCAGTCTTCTGGCCTGCCTTTTCTGTTTGCCAGGCTAAATTCTCAGCAGAATATCTTCTTTGCCTTATCTCTGAAATCACTAGATCTCAGCTCTCATGGTGGACCGTCATTACATTTCCTTTAAAATTTCAGAACATCTGTAGAAGGTTACTCTTATTAGACTTGTCCGATTGTTAATTATGATATTAACTTTTCCTATATTTCCTATAAAATGCAAGTTAGCTCTAAAGGCTTGATTCCATTCAAGTTGAATATCATAGTCAACACCAGTCTGATAGTGCAGTCAGTAGCAAACTAAAAGTACAGTGCTTAAAGCCACATGGCCAATCATGGATTCAAATCCCTGGGTCACTTTGAAAACCTGCTAAGTGAGTGCAGGAGTACCCAAGGTCTGACTAGCTAGAAGTCTGGGGAAAGGGGATTGTGGCATGACAAGGCCTGATCCTATTGAAGGTGCTTTTTTCTCCAGGCCTTACTCCATGCAGGCATGCACTCCCTGTGATAAATAATATAAATAAACAATGTTGTTGTCAAAGAGACTTCACTGATGAAACTACGGACTAGATATTGTGATATTTCAGGGAGTAGCCTGTACTCAGCTATTAGAGATGCCAGAATGATGTACTGTTGGAGATCATTGGAACTATTTCTTTTTCCTGTATGGTTATTTTATCAACTTGGTATACAGGTAAGTTATTTTATTTCCATTTGTTTTCAATTTTAAAGATGTTTAAAAGTTTTAAAAATGTTTTGAATGTAAAATATGTTCCTAGTTAAAAGTGAAAACTTTACTAATAAGTATACTTAGAGAGTTCTCACTCCTCTTCCTTTGCTATATCTTCTCCTATTCCACCCCTCCAGATCAGGGGTGACACAAGTTATAAAGGTCAGAGCATACTTTATGCTTTATTGACCAGGTTCCTATGATAACTACTCTAATTTTCTCTTTTAGTGAAAAAACAGCCATAGACACTATATAAATAAATGGATATAATTGCATTCCAATAAAACTATACACAAAAACATGCAGCAGACTATATTTGGCCTTGAGCCGCAGTTGGCTGAAACCTACTACAAGTAAACATTTTTAAAAATTAACTTTTGCTAATTTTTTTCTGTGTTACTTTTTGCAGCTTATTGTGGTTAAAATAGTATACTATATACATTATTTTGCATTATATAAAATTAAATTTTATTTAAATCACACACACATTATACCACAATAGTCACACATCTTCTAATTCTTTCTTTTTAACTATATGAGTATATTTCACAAAGTTTATGGAAAAAAATGAATTAAAATACAAGTTTATTTTGTGCAAAAAAATTTTGAAATCCATGCACAGTTTTTTTAGATTAAGCTTTAAGTTAAGTTAAAGTATCCATAAACTTGTTGAAGACCCCTTGCAGAGTTCTTCATTGTATGGCCATAATTTATCTAACTGGTCTCTTGTCATGCATACTTAGCTTGTTTTGAATCTTTTGCTATTACAAATAGCAACTGAATAACCTTCGCATATATATGTGTGTGTGTGTGTGTGTGTGTTCAGAATAGATTTCTATAAGTAGAATCATTGGGCCTAAATTGAAACGTATTTGTCATTCTATTTAATATTGTAAAATGCCTCTCCATATAGGCTGTATCATTTTGCACTCTCAATGTCAAATGCGTGAGTATGCCATTTTTTCTACAGCCTTGACAACAGACTGTGTTGTCAAACTTTTGAACTTTTGCCAACTTGATATATGAGGAATAGTATCTCAGTGTAGTTTTAATTTTCATTTATCTTAATATGAATGAAATTAAACATCTTTTCATACATTGAAGAACCATTAACTAGTCTGCTTCTGTGAACTGTCTGTTCTTTTTGCTCTCTCTTTTTTTTTTTTATTGGATTTTAGGATGTATTTTAAAATTAGAGCCAACAGGGCTTCCTAACAGATTGGATGTGATGTGTGAGAAAATGGATGAATCAAGTATCAAGCTCTTTGCATTTAGCAACTGGAGAGATGAAGCCGCCTTTTAGTGGAATGAGAAAGGGTGTGATTAGAGTAGCATTTGGGTTATTGGGTCTGGGATCAAGATTCAGTTTTGGCTTTAGGCATGAAACTCTGTGGGTAGGATGAATATACTACAAAACAACACATAGCTGAGGATATAGCTTACTGTGGTCACTAAATAATGTACTTTTAAATACATTTTTTAATTTCAAGAAAGACCATTTTAGCTTTAATAAATAAATTTAAAAAAAAACATGTTAAGAGAAGTTTGCTTAATACTTAAAGCTGGGAAACAGGTTAGGATTCTGTTTGAATAGTAGGTACATGGACAGAGTGAGTGTGAGAAGAGAAGAAATGAAAACCAAGGTCTGAGTCTTTGGAGTCTTTTGACGTTAAAGTTAGAGAGAAGAGGAAGCTGCTATAAAGCACCAGTGAGGCATAGGAAAATCAGAAGAGAAGGTGTGTGCTGAGACGAGTGAAGAAACTACAAGGAAGTGACCAACGATGACAATAAACCAAGGAAAATGAAGATAATAATTTAGCATTTTATTTTAAAATAAGATTGTTTTAAAAATGGGATAGTTTTGAGAAGAAGGTTCCACATGGCTCCTGTGAACTAGATATTGCAGGGCACAAGAGAAATGAAGACTTTCTACTGATAATTAAGCCTCCAGCAAACAAGCTAGTGGTAGGGAGCCCCCACCCCCAGCGCCTTCAGAAGAAGGTCCCACATGGCTCCTGTGAACTAGATATTGCAGGGCACAAGAGAAATGAAGACTTTCTACTGATAATTAAGCCTCCAGCAAACAAGCTAGTGGTAGGGAGCCCCCACCCCCAGCCTTCTATCCCTATTTCTGTGTGCTATCTGTCTCTCCTTGCTTGTCTTCCCTTCTTTTTTTGTAATTTTTCCTTTTTACAGTTTTTTTAAAGGCGAAGTTTTTCTCTTGCTCCCAGCTCCACCTTTTATCTTGTTAATTATCGTTCTGGTCCTCCACCCAGGCCTTCAGAAGAAGGTTCCACATGGCTCCTGTGAACTAGGTATTTCTGCGCCGTGCAGTTTTCTATTTTGTGATTTTTTTTTTTTTAAAAAAAGGAAAACAGTAATTACAATTTTTTTCTTTTTTTGTCTTTTTTTTCCTCTTTTTGTTGTTTCTCTCTCTCTTTTTCATTTCTCTTTTTCTTGTCTCTCCACTCTCCAATATCCATTTAATGTGTTTTTAGAAGAATCTAAGACACTATAGCTAAACATCCAAATACTAATAGGATTAAAATATTCCTCAATATCTACTGAATCTGCTGCAACAGTGATCACAACAAAATGGCAATGAGATTCTAGTTCACCTCTGTCTGCTTGCTCCTGAACATTCAGACTGAATTTCAAGAATTTGAAAGAAACACAGCATCCATCAGATGACAAAAAATCACCGCCGGATCACAAGAAATATGGGAAAACAAGAAAATACCTCTCCTCCAATGGAAAAGAGTAACTCTTCTTCTTCCACAAGCAGTTCAGTGAAAATCATGGAAATGTCTGATAAGGAATTTAGA
>NW_006160032.1:1365827-1375078 GCF_000334495.1 Tupaia belangeri chinensis
AGAACAGAAGATAAAAGTACACGAGACTGATAGGTTCATGCACCTACCATTTGAATAGAATCCTAACCTGTTTCCTGGCTTTAAGCAAAGTTCCTTGGTATTTCTTTGATTTAAGTTAAAACTGTTTTTCTTAATAGTAATGAGTGAACTCATCATTGAAAGTAGTTAGATTATGTAAGAAATTGTGTGATCAATACAAGGTGGGTGGGAAAGGAATGGAAGACAATTGTAGACACCGGAGACAGTGTGAGAAGAGGGTGGGAAAGGACAGAGGGTGAGAAAGAGGGGGAAAAATAATTCTAGGAACTAGTTTTATAATATGAATGATTAAGTCACTATGCAGTATATACTGGACTTGTGTCCATGGAAATGTATATATCAACTGTGTTTGCTATGGAAATATTTAGATTAATTAAGGTCATTAGTAATTCAGTACGATGTGGGGGAAAAACAGTATAGAAAGCAAACATAAATACCAGAGACAGTGTGGGAGTAGAGTGGGAGATGGCAGAGGGTAAGAGATAGGGAATCAAAGATGGGGAATAAAAAAAAAAAATGCAGAAAACAAGAAATGGAAAATTATTTGCTGACAATAACATGTTTGTTGATGTGCTTGACAGAGACAATATACAGTGTACTCTGGATGGAAAATCTCATTTTGTATGCTGTAATTATGTACAGTAAATGAATGCAAATAAACTAATTAATTAATAAAAAAAAAAACTCACGCTGGGCACAAGTGCATGCATGCCCAAGGGGGAAAAAAAAAGGGATAATTTTTAATGACCTTGAAAAGAACAATTCTGGTAAAGGAGAGGGAGATAAAATTTGATATAATCTAGGATGCTTCCAAATGTATATTAAACGTTTTGAAGTTAGAGATGTTAATCAAAAGATGGATATGACAGGAAGCTCTTCTCATTTTATACCAATAATAAATCTCACTTGAACTTATGCAAAATATTTTGTAGAGAAATTTAATGTAATACTCATTTTTTTCTCCTCTACACTTAAAGTCTAATGTTTGCTATATAGACATGTTTCAGAAAGTTAGAAACACAAATAATAAATAATAACTTTTCCCTTAAGAAAGCTATAATTTATATAGATAAAAATATTAAAGTGTGCAGATTTAAAGAATGTAAACAATTACTCAAGACTTTAACAGAGAACTTTACTATATAATACAGGATTAACTAGCAAATAAATTGTATAGATAACTATTATAATTTCTATGAGGAGATTAAAGGAAAGCAATTGCTTCAAGATGAAGTATTTTCCTTCTGCATGGACAGGACAGATACTCAAAATTGAAAGAGTCTGACCAGCCAGTGGTGTGTTGCTTACAACTGGATCACACATGACTGAGTATGTGGTTGAGATCCCTGAGAAACATGCCAGGCCATACATGTGTGCACCCAAAATTCTGAAAGTGGGGGAGAGATGGAGAAAAGGGGATTGTGATATGGTTGTCTCCAATGAGGGGTGCTTTCTCACGTTCTCTCTCTCTCTCTCTCTCTCTCTCTCCAGTGAGTGAATGTGCCTTTTGCCAACTTAAAAAAAAATCAAGACTCATTGGATATTATTAGAGAAACAAATAAATATGAATCTATAAATAATATGCTCTGGTGCTTACTATTAAGATGTTCATCTTAGTTTATAATTATTATAGGATTAAAAATTGAAACTTAAGCAAGTCATATATGGTATTATTTCTGTTCCAGTCAGTGGACAGTTTATTGAGTGCTTACTCTATTGTAGGCATGATGTCTTACTGATGGGTGTATTAGACCTTTGACAAGTTGGATCTTCTGTGCCTTTGGAATTCAACCCATCTCAATTCAAAACTGTCTTCCTACACTTCCAGTTTTACATGGCTGCCACTTTCTCACCATTAAAATTTATTGACACACAGAAACCTTCTTTAGACTCCCAGATAAGCGTAAACTCCTGTTACTTGCTTACTTTGCCCTTAACAATTCTTTCTTACAGATTTTACTAGTCTTCCTTAAAGCACTATGTCATTTTCTTACACTATAATATAAGCTTTCCAAGTGTAGGAACCATGCCTATCTTCTTTATTGCTGAATGCTAAGGTGGCTTTGTAGCAAGAAAGGGCTCAACAAATTACTTTTTGGAAAAAAAAGAAAGGATAAATATTGGCATTTCTTATGCCGCTATACCTATGTATACCTTTGTTTAGCATCCACACATGGGTATGCTCTTTAAATTTCTGCTTTTGTCTTTATTCATGTAGTACTTTCAAGACTCACTTTTTGAGTAAAAAAAATTACATAAATCAGATATTTTAATAATAATGATGTGATGCCATTTTGGGATGAACTGTCAAAGAGAGATAGTGGTAGCAACAAAACTGATAGAAAATGATGATATAAATGTAAAAAACTGTCAGGAAATAAGAGTAAATATTTTATGTATAGTTCATTTGAATATAAGTAGAGCTCTTTCTAAGAAAAATTTAAATAAACCACTATGGGAAAAATTTAAATTGTTCCACTTTTTTTTTTTTTGAGAGATTTTCACTGTAGGCCACGTGCGCTCGCCAGACAGACCCAGAGAGACATAGAGACAGAAAGCGAGAAATCACCTCCCAGGGGGGATGGTCACGCCGCAATCCCTTCTCCTCCATTCTCCTCTCGGGATCTTGGGCACGCACGCACACGCGCCCGGCATGAGTTTTAAGCCACTGGGTCCAGGACACGAACCACGGTAGACTACGTGGGAGTCCAGCGACATAGCCATTACGCTAACTGCTGGTTCCCAATTGTTCCACTTTTTTTTAAGAGAAATTTTTGCTTTAGGGGACATGTTATTGCCAGAGAGACAGAGAGAGATAGAGAGACAGAAGGTGAAAAGGGGGATGGTGGTGGACACACTGAAATCCCTTCTCCATTCTCTTTTCAGTATTTTGGGTATTCATGCACATGCATTTGGCATGAGTTTAAAGCCGCCTGATCCAGGACTCAAACAGCATTCAACTATTTGGAAGTGTAACGATGTCACCATTACACCATTTGCTGGTCCCAAAATTGCTCTGTGTTCTAAAATGACTATACTAAAAGGGAAAACACATAAAATTTGAAAATAAAACCTGTTATGTGACTAAATAATTGACTAGTTTTATAAATAGTATAGAAATGGTACCTGATTATCCAGATAATAAAAGCCACTCACTCAAGGGATTAAAAACATCAATTTATTTGATGTTTTAAAAGTTGCCAGAGGAAGGACCAGCAGTTAGCATAAAGACTATATCGCTGAATTCCCATGTAGCTGACCGTGGTTTGAGTCCCGGACCCGGTGGCTTAAACTCATGCTGGGCACGTGTGTGTGCATGCCTAAGATCCCGAGAGGAGAATGGAGGAGAAGGGATTGTGGTGTTGTCATCCTCCATGGGGGGTGATTTCTAGCTTTCTATCTCTATGTCTCTCTCTGTCTGTCTGGTGAGTGCACACACCCTATAGCAAAAACCTCTCCAAAAAAAAAAAAAAAAAAAAGTTGTCAAAGGGTGTCTACATTTGCCAAAGAGAGACAGATGTGGAGCGAGATGGAGAAAGTACCAGCTATGGGAAACGGTCATGCTGCAATCCTTTTTCCTCCATTTCTCTATCCTGTTACAAAATTTGTGCATGCACACATGTTTTTCAAGCCACCTGATCTAACACTTTAACCACATGATCAGTCATATGTCGTTCAGCTCCCTTAGTCACCAGGCCATGAGACTCCCCCACAATAAGTTTTTACCTTGAAAATTTCAATCTCCTAAAATTTCCAATTTTGAGTGTTGATGAAATAATGTTTGAGGGGGCTCTGGGTGAGAGGGAGATAGTAGAATGTTTGGACACAAGGGATATGTTGTCCTCAAATGCCCCAAGGCTTCACAGAAAGAAAATAATTACAATTGACTCAATAGGAAAGAATATGAGTTATGTAATCTAGACTTTGTTTAAGACAGCTAGAGATCTTTCGTTGCACAGCATACACCACTAGGAGGACCCATGCTTGGTTCATTGCTCTGTTATTGCCATCTTGAAATTAGGGATAGCAGGTGGCATGGTGTTTGGGGCACTGGACTCCCTCATAGCCAACCATGGTATAAGTCCTAGACCTGGCAACTTGTGTGTCACTTATCTCTTTCTCTCTCTTTCTGGTCAAATTAAAATAATAATAATAGCAAATAAATAAAACTAAATAATTGATTCTCTTTAAAAAAAGAAATTAGTTTTTAATGTTTGAACAAGGAGGCCTACAATTTAATTTTTTTTTTTTTTGAGAGGTTTTCCCTATAGGGCGCGTGCGCTCGCCAGATAGAGAGAGACAGAGAGACAGAAAGTGAGAAATCACCCCCCAGAGGGGATGGTCACGCCGCAATCCCTTCTCCTCCATTCTCCTCTCGGGGTCTTGGGCACGCACGCACACGCGCCCAGCGTGAGTTTTAAGCCACCGGATCCGGGACATGAACCGCGGTTGACTACGTGGGAGTCCAGCGACATAGCCATTACGCTAACTGCTGGCCGAGTTTTAAGCCACCGGATCCGGGACATGAACCGCGGTTGACTACGTGGGAGTCCAGCGACATAGCCATTACGCTAACTGCTGGCCGAGTTTTAAGCCACCGGATCCGGGACATGAACCGCGGTTGACTACGTGGGAGTCCAGCGACATAGCCATTACGCTAACTGCTGGCCGAGTTTTAAGCCACCGGATCCGGGACATGAACCGCGGTTGACTACGTGGGAGTCCAGCGACATAGCCATTACGCTAACTGCTGGCCGAGTTTTAAGCCACCGGATCCGGGACATGAACCGCGGTTGACTACGTGGGAGTCCAGCGACATAGCCATTACGCTAACTGCTGGCCGAGTTTTAAGCCACCGGATCCGGGACATGAACCGCGGTTGACTACGTGGGAGTCCAGCGACATAGCCATTACGCTAACTGCTGGCCGAGTTTTAAGCCACCGGATCCGGGACATGAACCGCGGTTGACTACGTGGGAGTCCAGCGACATAGCCATTACGCTAACTGCTGGCCGAGTTTTAAGCCACCGGATCCGGGACATGAACCGCGGTTGACTACGTGGGAGTCCAGCGACATAGCCATTACGCTAACTGCTGGCCGAGTTTTAAGCCACCGGATCCGGGACATGAACCGCGGTTGACTACGTGGGAGTCCAGCGACATAGCCATTACGCTAACTGCTGGCCGAGTTTTAAGCCACCGGATCCGGGACATGAACCGCGGTTGACTACGTGGGAGTCCAGCGACATAGCCATTACGCTAACTGCTGGCCGAGTTTTAAGCCACCGGATCCGGGACATGAACCGCGGTTGACTACGTGGGAGTCCAGCGACATAGCCATTACGCTAACTGCTGGCCGAGTTTTAAGCCACCGGATCCGGGACATGAACCGCGGTTGACTACGTGGGAGTCCAGCGACATAGCCATTACGCTAACTGCTGGCCGAGTTTTAAGCCACCGGATCCGGGACATGAACCGCGGTTGACTACGTGGGAGTCCAGCGACATAGCCATTACGCTAACTGCTGGCCGAGTTTTAAGCCACCGGATCCGGGACATGAACCGCGGTTGACTACGTGGGAGTCCAGCGACATAGCCATTACGCTAACTGCTGGCCGAGTTTTAAGCCACCGGATCCGGGACATGAACCGCGGTTGACTACGTGGGAGTCCAGCGACATAGCCATTACGCTAACTGCTGGCCGAGTTTTAAGCCACCGGATCCGGGACATGAACCGCGGTTGACTACGTGGGAGTCCAGCGACATAGCCATTACGCTAACTGCTGGCCGAGTTTTAAGCCACCGGATCCGGGACATGAACCGCGGTTGACTACGTGGGAGTCCAGCGACATAGCCATTACGCTAACTGCTGGCCGAGTTTTAAGCCACCGGATCCGGGACATGAACCGCGGTTGACTACGTGGGAGTCCAGCGACATAGCCATTACGCTAACTGCTGGCCGAGTTTTAAGCCACCGGATCCGGGACATGAACCGCGGTTGACTACGTGGGAGTCCAGCGACATAGCCATTACGCTAACTGCTGGCCGAGTTTTAAGCCACCGGATCCGGGACATGAACCGCGGTTGACTACGTGGGAGTCCAGCGACATAGCCATTACGCTAACTGCTGGCCGAGTTTTAAGCCACCGGATCCGGGACATGAACCGCGGTTGACTACGTGGGAGTCCAGCGACATAGCCATTACGCTAACTGCTGGCCGAGTTTTAAGCCACCGGATCCGGGACATGAACCGCGGTTGACTACGTGGGAGTCCAGCGACATAGCCATTACGCTAACTGCTGGCCGAGTTTTAAGCCACCGGATCCGGGACATGAACCGCGGTTGACTACGTGGGAGTCCAGCGACATAGCCATTACGCTAACTGCTGGCCGAGTTTTAAGCCACCGGATCCGGGACATGAACCGCGGTTGACTACGTGGGAGTCCAGCGACATAGCCATTACGCTAACTGCTGGCCGAGTTTTAAGCCACCGGATCCGGGACATGAACCGCGGTTGACTACGTGGGAGTCCAGCGACATAGCCATTACGCTAACTGCTGGCCGAGTTTTAAGCCACCGGATCCGGGACATGAACCGCGGTTGACTACGTGGGAGTCCAGCGACATAGCCATTACGCTAACTGCTGGCCGAGTTTTAAGCCACCGGATCCGGGACATGAACCGCGGTTGACTACGTGGGAGTCCAGCGACATAGCCATTACGCTAACTGCTGGCCGAGTTTTAAGCCACCGGATCCGGGACATGAACCGCGGTTGACTACGTGGGAGTCCAGCGACATAGCCATTACGCTAACTGCTGGCCGAGTTTTAAGCCACCGGATCCGGGACATGAACCGCGGTTGACTACGTGGGAGTCCAGCGACATAGCCATTACGCTAACTGCTGGCCGAGTTTTAAGCCACCGGATCCGGGACATGAACCGCGGTTGACTACGTGGGAGTCCAGCGACATAGCCATTACGCTAACTGCTGGCCGAGTTTTAAGCCACCGGATCCGGGACATGAACCGCGGTTGACTACGTGGGAGTCCAGCGACATAGCCATTACGCTAACTGCTGGCCGAGTTTTAAGCCACCGGATCCGGGACATGAACCGCGGTTGACTACGTGGGAGTCCAGCGACATAGCCATTACGCTAACTGCTGGCCGAGTTTTAAGCCACCGGATCCGGGACATGAACCGCGGTTGACTACGTGGGAGTCCAGCGACATAGCCATTACGCTAACTGCTGGCCGAGTTTTAAGCCACCGGGTCCGGGACACGAACCGCGGTCGACTATGTGGGAATCCAGCAACATAGCCATTACGTTAACTGCTGGTTCCCTACATTTTAATTTTTCATGGCCCCTATAAATTATATGACTAATTTTCAGGACTGCCTGTGGAAAAGAATTATTGTAAAAAAGTTAAGAAAGTGGGGACCAGCAGGTGGCGTGGTGGTTAAGGCACTGGACACTCCCACATGGCCGACTGCGGTTCAAATACCAGACCTGGTGGCTTGCTTTCTCACTTTCCCTCTCTCTGTGTGTGTGTGTATCTCTCTCTGGTCAAATTAAAATAAATGAATGAATAAATAAAATAAAATAAATAATTATTTTTTTAAAAAGTTAAGAAAGTAACACAAGCAAAAGACTATTAGAGTGCTGCAAATTTAATTTGATGAGAATAAAAGATCCACAGAGGTGCAAGATATTTTAAAAGAATTACTTTATTTAACATTATTTATGTATGTATTTATTTATTCTTAATTTGATGAAAGAGAGAGAAAGCAAGTTGCCAGGTCTGGGACTCAAACCACAGTTGGCCATGTGGGAGTCCATAACCTTTAACCATCATGCCACCTGCTGGCCCTGCAAGAGTGTTTTTTACAAGAAAAGGAATGGTATTAGTCACAAACTCCAGCATAGGGAACTCATATCTTTTCACTCCCATCTGTCACCTGTCCTTCTGGGTCCTAACTCATTCGTTTTTGTTTTGTTTTGTTTTGTTTTTGTGTGTGTGTGTTATAGGGCGCGTGCACTCGCCAGACAGACAGAGAGAGACAGAGAGACAGAAAGTGAGAAATCACCCCCCAGAGGGGATGGTCACGCCGCAATCCCTTCTCCTCCATTCTCCTCTCGGGATCTTGGGCACGCACGCACACGTGCCCGGCATGAGTTTTAAGCCACCGGATCCGGGACATGAACCGCGGTTGACTACGTGGGAGTCCAGCGATATAGCCATTATGCTAACTGCTGGTTCCCCTAACTCATTAGTTTTAAAATTCTGCTGAGTTTTTGAAACTGCAATTTATAACATCTATATCCGCCTATGTGCATTTTAATTACTGGATTCCGATTTAACTACTTGATCAATGCTGCAATGCTAATGTCTTGAGGATTCAGGATTCATCATGAGCTAGTTATACAAATGAAATCACATAATTCAGGAAGGAGAAGAGACACTAACAAAACCTGAGTAACCTGCAATGATCTCTTGCTGTATCTCTCTTCTGTCATATCCTACTACAACACTGTTGTGATATTCCATTTCTCCAAGGTGATGACTTTGATGTTATGAGCAAACTTCCAAGTATTCCTGGTACTTGTGAATACTCACAATACCATTCTGTGGCTAATATGCACAGTCCAGATGGTGTGTCTACTAATGCACATCTTAAACACAAATTTGAAACAGTAAAGAAGAAAGTGGATAAGACATGCTATATTTACATTAAAAAAAATAGATACTCCTCATTTTAATAGAATTGACCAATGTGGTATATCAGTGTTCAGTTATAGCTCATTTTAAAATATGAATTATTTTAGGTAGTTTGCACTAACTCTTAAGTTAGTAAGTTTTCTCAGTGATAATATCACAGTATATATAGTATGTTCAGGTTGATCATTGTTTGCACAATAGCATGACAAAAAACATGGCCCATTTCTTTTTTTTTTTGGAGAGGTTTTTCGCTATAGGGCGCGTGCGCTCGCCAGATAGAGAGAGACAGAGAGACAGAAAGTGAGAAATCACCCCCCAGGGGGGATGGTCACGCTGCAATCCCTTCTCCTCCATTCTCCTCTCGGGATCTTGGGCACGCACGCACATGCGCCCGGCGTGAGTTTGAAGCCACCGGGTCTGGGACGCAAACCATAGTCGACTACGTGGGAGTCCAGCGACATAGCCATTACGCTAACTGCTGGTTCCCATTGATCTTA
>NW_006160032.1:1375109-1422189 GCF_000334495.1 Tupaia belangeri chinensis
AAAAAGAAAATCAGCTATTTTTAGCCTGCTAATCTTTTTTTAGAAATAATTATTTAATTTAATTAATTTATTTATTTTTACTCAACCAGAGAAGGACAGAGTGAGAGAGGGAAAGTGAGAAAGTGAGCCGCCAGGTCTGGAACTCAAACTGCAGTCGACTATGAGGGAGTCTGGTGTCCTTAACAAGCACATCACCTGCTGGCCCGTCGCATACTAATCCTTATCAAAGGAGCAAAAATAATTCTATGAAGAAAGGATAGTCTTTTTTCAAACAATGCTAGAAAAATTGTACTGTACATCCATGTGCAAAAAAATATTAAACTAGATATTGATCTTACCTTTTTTTTTTTTTTGAGAGATTTTCACTGTAGGGCGTGTGCGCTCGCCAGACAGACAGAGAGAGACATAGAGACAGAAAGCGAGAAATCACTCCCCAGGGGGGATGGTCACGCCGCAATCCCTTCTCCTCCATTCTCCTCTCGGGATCTTGGGCATGCACGCACACGCGCCCGGTGTGAGTTTTTAAGCCACCAGGTCTGGGACACGAACCGCGGTCGACTACATGGGAGTCCAGCAACATAGCCATTACGCTAACTGCTGGTTCCCATTGATCTTACCTTTTTTAAAAACTAACCCAAAGGCTGATCCTATAGTGTAGTGATTAAGTGCTGTGCATTGAGAACTAGATCCCACATGGTCAACCACTGCTTGAATCCTGACTCAGCAGTTTGGAAAGCTTGCCAGGCGCATGTACAGGTATGCCCAAAAGTCATGACCAGATGGAGAAATGGAGAAAGGATCACCATGCAACCATGTCCCATTGTGGGGTGCTCTCTTGCTCTCACTCTCTCTTGAACATTAACTCAAAAAGGACTAAAGACCTAAATGTAAATCACCCTAATGTAAAGCTTCTATAATATAAAACAAGAGAAAATCTAGGTGACCTTAAGTTGGTGATGAGTTTTTAGGTATACTAACAAGAGCATAATAATGAAAGAAATGATTGATAAGTTGGGATTTTATTAAAGTTTAAAACTTGGATCAGCAGATGACATAATGGTTACAGTGCTAGACTCCCACATAGTTGACTGTGATTTGAGTCCCAGACCCAGTAGTTTATAAACTCATGCTGGGCATGTGTGTGCATGCCCAAAATCCTGAGAGGAGAATGGAGGAGAAGGGGTTGTGGCATGGCCATCCCCCCTGGGGGATGACTTCTAGCTTTTTGTGTCTCTGTCTCTCTGGCAAGTGCATACACCCTATAACAAAAATCTCTCCCTAAAAATAAATAAATAAATAAAATTAAAAATATTTTCTCCATGAAGAACACTGTTAATACAATGAAAAGACAGGCCACAGACTGGGGCAAAACACATGTCTGATAAAGGACTCATATCCATAATACAGTAATAATTCTTAAAAGTTAATAATAAGAAAGTAAAAAAGAATAAGTGAGCAAAAGATCTCCAGAGGATTCACTAAAGAGAATGTGGTGATGGCAAATAAGCATAAAAAAAAGATGATATGTCACTAGGGAACTATAAATTATGACAACAAAGAGAAACCAGTACATACCCATTACATTGGTCAAAATCGAAAACACTAACAGCTATATATTCAAGTATTGACAAGGATATGGGACAACAAGCACTCTCATTCATTGCTGAAGGGGATAAAAAAATTATATGGACACTTTGGAAGACAATTTTGCAGTTTCTTATAAAACTAAATATAATCTTAGTTTATGATAAAACAATCATGTTCCTAAGTATATATCCCTAAAAGTTTAAATTTTATGTTATATAAAAGCTTATGCAAGGGGCCAGGAGATAGTATGGAGTTTAAGTTCTGGATACCACATGGTTGACTGTGGTTCAAGCTCTGGACTTGGCAACTTGAAAGTCAGGCTGAGTGTGTATGAATATACTTGCCCTAGAAGGGACTGCAACATTACTGTCCCCCATGAGGATTATTTCTGACTTAGACACACACCCTTGTTTTCTAGCTAGTACATGCATCCTACAGCAAAAATTAAAACAAATAAACAAACCAAAAGCCAGAAAACTTGTACATGAATGTTTACAATATCTTTATTTTTAATCCCCCAAATTAGGAGAAACCAAGATGTTCTTCAATCAGTGATAAGGTAAAGAAACCATAATACATCCACATCATTCAACCCTATTCAGAGGCAGGCTCAGAAAGAGAAGTACCACATAATCTCATCTACGTGTGGAATCTAAAAAATTTGAGCTCTCAGAAGAGGAGAATAGAATGGTTTTACCAGAGATTGGGAGTTTAAGGATAGCAGGTACATTGGGGAGATACTGGTAAATAAATACAAAATTTCAGTGAGATAAAAGGAATAGGTTAAAGAGATCTATTGTACAACATAGTGACTATTGTCAATATTGATGTAATATGTTCTCGAAAATTGCTGAGAGTAGATTTTAAGTGTTTTTACCACACACATAAAAAATGTTAATGGAGGGAACCAGCAGTTAGCGTAATGGCTATGTCCCTGGACTCCCACGTAGTCGACCGCGGTTCTTGTCCCGGACCTGGTGGCTTAAAACTCACGCTGGGCGTGTGTACGTACGTGCCCAAGATCCCGAGAGGAGAATGGAGGAGAAAGGATTGCGGCGTGACCATCCCCCCTGGGGGGTGATTTCTCGCTTTCTGTCTCTATGTCTCTCTTTGTCTGTCTGGCGAGCGTACGCGCCCTATAGCGAAAATCTCTCCAAAAAAAAAAAAAGGTAATGGAGTTCAAAAAATTCATGACAAAAGCAGAGTATGATAAAACTGGATTTCAAGGTTTTTTTTTTGAGGGGGCAGTAGGTAGCATAGTGGTTGGATGCTGGACACCCATGTCGCTGACCATGATTAAAGTTCCAGACTCGGCAACTTGAAACTCATGGTGTGTGTGTGTGTGTGTGTGTGTGTGTGTGTGTGTGCGCGCGCGCACCAGGAATAAACCCTAAACTATGAATTTTGGTTAACAATAATGTGTAATTATTGTGTCATTATAGGTTCATCAGTTGGAACAAATGTATCCTACTAATACTAGATGTTAATAATACAGGAAAGTGTATTATTGGTAAAAGGGAGAGGGAATACATGGAAACTCTTTGTACTTTCTATTCAATTTTTCTATAAACCTAAATCTGCTTTTAAAAAATAATAAAATTCATTGGGCTAGCAGGTGGCATGAAGGTTAAAGCTCTACATCCCACATGACCAACTGCATGACTTGACTCCCGAACCTGGTAGCTTGAAAAACATGCTGGACGTGTGTGTGTGTGTGTGTGTACATGTACATGTCTAAAATTCCCAGAAGAAAATGAAAGAATAGGATCGTGCATGGCTATTCCCCTCTTGGGGAGGATTTCTCACTTCCTCTTTGTCTCTCTCCAATGAGCACACATGCCCTCTAGCAAAAAGAAAAAAAATAATAAAATAAGATCCATTAATTTAAAAAATAAGAAAAAATTAGCCATGGCAGTCTTCTAAGAAAGGATACATCCTCAGATTGACCATTTAGGTGAAATGTCATGTATTTTAATAGATATATTATATTCTCAAAATTATACTTTTAAGAAAATAAATTATATTGAATATATACATTTGACCCTAGCTTTGTACATGATTAGCCTTTTATGTTAGTTGAGTCAAATCATCTCTCTGAACATTACTTTCCAGATCCATGAAGATTAAATGGTATTGAATGTAGTAATAATATTATGAAAACATGCATAGCAATGCAGAGAGGTTTGTTCAGGTGAAAATGGTCAGCAGGCTGCTTCAGAAGAGGTCTCATGGTGAATTTGCCCAGTCTAGGAAGTTGCCCTTACAGGCTCAGACCAGTGAAGATGTGTACAACGGCCCCTCTGAGAGTGATATATTAATGCAGATAGCCCTTTTAACCTCCAGAGAAGGAAATAACCACTTAGGGTTTGGAACATTCAGAGCTCCATGCCAGCTCATTTTCTTCTTATATGTATACCTACAGAAAATTAAGTCATTATCAGAATGTCCCTTAGAGTATATGAACTTAGTCCAAAGAGAGTTCAACAAAGTGAAGGTTTAGCAATGTCATGAAAGAGTGCTTTAACTCCTCCACTCTTCATTACAATGCCTTTCCATGGGACTGGCTACCTAAGGCCCATTAGCTAGGGGGAATGTCCCATTACTGTATGGTCATGTATGTTTTTGCTCTGCACTCTTATTACTTGACATGTCCATAGCTCTACAAACCCCCTTTTGAGTAGTATCTTTCTTTAGTTAGTGACCATGTCTTTAATCAGGAAGGAGAACCTGCCTTACTGAAGGAGCTTATATGTAGCCAGACTACAATAGATTCCGTGCTGATAGAATTGTGGTTTTGGTAGATTTTCCTCTATATGACTGTGTGGGTTCGAATCTTGACTCCACTTATCCAATCATCTAGCTGTCCTATATGTTTGACCTTATGCAGTTTGATCAATATTCTAAGCCACAGTCTCCTTGCCATTAAATAATAGGAGGAACAGTTATTTTATATTAGCTATCATAAAAATTAAATGAAATTATGCAAATAAAGCTCATAGCTCAGTTTCTGCCATAGATTAAACTCAAACGTTTTTTACTTTTAGTAAAAAGAAAGATTATATCCAAGTTTTTGAGGGTGCCTTACTTTTTTACTTTCAAAAGCAGAAACAAATACATTCCTGTACTTTTGATCAGTTGAAAATGTTTTAGCCACCATTTCTTTGCAATCAGTATCTAGAATTTAGGATGACCTGATGTTCTCTTATTGTTTCTGTGGCTTGGTTGGTGTTCAAACCAAACCTCTGGTTTGTTTACTCACATTTGGTGTAATCAATCACTACACCAAAATGCTCCTGGCCACAGTAGATAGATATATGACTCAGGCACCAAACTGCAATAATTGGGCAAAACAAACTTGGGAGTGGGAGGATGACCTTGAGAAGGAAGCTAATGGAAAGTGAAAGTGAGAGTTAATGTCATCGGAACCTCTGGTTTAAGCCATGCCTGAAAGAAGTTGGACTTTTCACTTAGATGAATGAACTTTTTATTTTTTAATGCTAGTTGTGTTGAATTTCAATTTAGTTACTTGCAAACTAAAGCTTCTTTACTGATACAACATATGGTGCAGGGCTGTTTTAAGATTCAAATGAGAGAACACAGAACAACACTTAGTAAACTGGTAAAAATGTGACACTTTCTCTATACATTTTTATGCCATTATCATTTTAAAGTGTTATTCTTTTACAACCAGACAAATGTTAAATACATAAAGTGGAAGATATGTGATGCTACTACTTCCCACAAACAAAATGCTGGACTCTTGTGCCTACTGTATGCCAGAAGACAACACGGATGGAAATTAAGCTAAGAATCCTGTAGGATTGCCCATCTAAATTCAACTGGAAGAAAGTAGACTCTGAATGTGAGAAGAAAGAGGCTAGACTGCATGGCAGAAAATCCCTATAGCTGAGGACCTTGCAGTTCTGCCTACTGGTACCTTGTTTCATATTCCTAGAAAGATTATACAGACAGATCATCTACAAATCTGGGTGTAATAAATCCTTTTTTTTTTTTTTTGTAGAGGTTTTTGTTATTGCTATAGGGTGCATGTGCTCCTCAGAAAGACAGAGAGAGACAGACAGAAAGGGAGAAATCACCCCCCAGGGGGGATGGCCATGCTGCAATCCCTTCTCCTCCATACTGCTCTCAGGATCTTGGGCACGCACACACTCGTGCCCAGCGTGAATGTAAGCCATTGGGTCCAGGGCTTGAACCGCGATTGACTACATAGGAGTTCAGTGACATAGCCATTATGCATTCTTAAGCTAAAGCTCATCTGACTATTTAGCATTATGCTTCTGTCTTTTTTAATTTTTTTATTTTTTTAAGGTCTGGCTCTAATCCCTATAGAAAACAGACAGCATGTCTGTATTTAAATAAGGAAGCTTTAATCAGTATTACTTTGGTATTATGTAAGTCAAGAAATATTTTGTGGATTCGCCTAAATCTATATATAGATTTCATATAATCATTGACAACACTTGTAAATATTTATTTAAAATGTCAGTTAACAAAAGTGTGGGGAAAATATATGTACATGATATTTCTAGTTTATCTACCTCCAGTTTTACAGAAATGAATTTTTAAATGTTTTCTTCTACTATGCATTGAAAAAGAATTTAAAATTTGGAATGTATATGTGTTTTTTCTTTTCATGAGAGAGAAAGCAGAAAAGGGACAGGCATCTTTGATGTTCACAAGTTGTGATTCTCTCCCCCAACCTTCCAGTTACCTAGGATTACAGGTGCATGTTACCATGCTTGGCCTATTCTAGGTTGTTCTGAGATCCTATAGCAAGCTTCCATTGTGACTCTAACATTGGGTAGTGGTACCCCACATTTTGCATCACCATGTCAGGGCTCTGGAATAGTTTATAATTTAAAGTGCTATCTTTACTTTTTAGTCTATGTAGAAGAAATATTTACAGGCTATGGTGAATCTGAGTAATGAAATTCCATGGCTCGTGTTCACCTTGCAATATCAAAGTTGTATTTACAATTTCTATATCAGGGCAATACCTTTAACCTAACAGTCTGTCTTTAAAATAGCTATTTTACATAATGTTAAACACTTAAAGTGAAAGATATGTGATGTTACTATTTCTCACAGAGAAAGTGCTGAACTCTTCTGCCTTCTGTATGTCAGAAGACAACAGAGATGAAAATTAAGCAGAGAATCTTTAGGATTGCCCATAACATCTCTATATGAAATTTCAATAAGAAACTTTATGATTGTATATACTAGCCCAGTTAAACAAGCTTTTTTATCCAGGTTTACTCCTTCTAAATATTTACCATTTAAAAAAATACTGAATTTTGAATTTAAATGTACCTTTTGACATCAGCACATTCAGATGAAAGTAGTTAGACTAGGAATTGGTAAGCTTAGTAGTTAATACTAAAAATTTTCCCAAAGGCTACTTAGGTAAAATAAAGTGTAGGACACAGAAAAATATTTGAGTGGGACACTACTTTCTTTCTTCTTTCTATTCTATTTTCTTTTCAATCCTCCTTCCTAGTTTTGCCACCAGGGTCCCTGTGCAGAACCTGACTTCCCTAAACGCTTAACAATTGTGCCTTCCTCTAGCCCTAAACATTTCTTTTCCTGGTAAAACCTGTTATCTCTTATCTCCTTCCCCAAGAACGTTAGAAAAAAATAGATGCGATATCATTTCTAATTAATTAGCTCACATAGATGTGTTGATGGTTTAGGATTTTGTTTCTCATTTAAAAAAAAATCTCCTGAGAATATTTGTTTTTCAAAAGAAAACTGCTGGAGGCTTGAAGACAACACCCTAGATTAAATCACAATTGATGGAAATTTATAGAGCCTGGAAGAGAGACATATTATGAAAGGACAGAATCTCTTATAACATTTCTCAAATTGCCCAAGATAGACAACTGCCCCACTATTTGCATGTGAGATAGATTTTAACTCAAAAACCACTAACCCCTTTGATGATGTCACTCACGTCATGAAGTTACCTGTAGTTTAGGGGGGAAAAAAAGGAAATTAAGAGAGGAAATAGAATGTGAAGAGATGTATAATATTTCCTTCTCAGGAATTCATGGCTCATGGAAGGTCACTAAGATTTCAAACTTGGCACATTAGTAACAGTACAAGATAAACAAAATACAAAATGGACACAACAAATCTAATTTATTCCAGGCAGAAATTCACCAACTAGAGATATCTATTGTTATATGAAATTATAAATGCTACCATCACATGCTGAAAAAATAATCTCTTATTCACTTTGATTTTCCATGTCTAAATTTAAACTGGAAAAAATGATTTCAATTTATGAGCCTTAAAGATTAAATACTATGACCCAAGTAAAAATAAGTACAAAAAAATGAAATTTGATTTAAGTAATGCTACACAACTTTCTCTTTGTCATTTCAATAGAAGTGATTCATTGCTTGGTTGTTAATCGAGATATATGATTATTAACTTTTTTTGTTTGTTTGTTCGTTTGATCAAACATTTACTCCATTTCAAGTCCTAGCTCATTTAAGTGAGGTGAATTTTAGCTGGACCTTTTATGTGTTAAAATAATTTTCCTCCTTCAAGTACCTTCCTTTCTTCATATACTTGCCCTTGGAGAAATATTTATATCTTCCCCAAGGAAATGGGAAGGAGGGATTTGCTACAAAGGTTAGTGGATAAATCAGTAGTTAAATTATCTTCAAATATTTAATAGGCCTCTAAGGTATTAAAGTTCTGTGTGGATCTGTTTGACTGCTATTATCAATTTTTGGTGGTTAATTTTCTTCATCAAAGAAATGGAATCTCTGCTGGTCTAGGCAAAATATACTTAAACTTTCATTGTTGACATTTCCACTGGTAGAATAATCAATGTAATTATGAGGATTATCCCTGGGTATGGCTAAATAGAATCAAAGTTTGTAAAATGACAGGGATTTTGTTCAAAAGTTGAAAACTTTTAAAAAGCATTAATTTAAAATACTCCTTGAGACCAATCTCAATTAATCAATAGCATCATAAAAACACTTACACCTGACAAAAGAAAGTCAAATAAAATATGTTGGTTTAGATATTTATAGAAATACCTATAGTAAAAACCTCTTCAGTCAATACATTTAGTCATGGTCTATGCTTAATATGCACAGTAGATATTAAGGTACATACATGTATGACCTTTTCTGATGGGGGTTAGATAGTTTTGGTGAAACACCATTGTATTAGTATGATTCTTGTGGTCAAAATGATAGAAACCAGACCCAAACTCATTTGTTTATTATTATTACTTTTTTATTGGCAGAAGCCATGTGTACTCACCAGAGAGACCAAGAGAGAGAGAGAGAGAGAGAGAAAGCAAGCCTTTTAGGTCATGGTCATGCTGCAGTCCCTTTCTTCCATGTGCCTTTTTCGTCAGGATTTCGGGCACCCACGCACATATGCCCAACATGTTTTTCTAGTCACCAGGGCTGATGTAGGAATGGTGGTAAGCCACATGGGATCCAGCTCTGTATACCTATTTCTTACCCACTATACTATGCGGCTGGCCCCAAATTCAAACTAATTTAAAAGCATTAATTGTGGGGCCAGTAAGTGACATTGTTGTTGAGGCACTGGTTTCCCAGATAGCCAACTGTGTTCGAGTTCCTGACCTGGAGACTTGAAAATCATGCCAGGCATGTGTGCATGCATGCCCAAAATCCCAAGAGAAGAATGGAGGAGAAAGGATTGTGGTATGACCATCCCCCCTGGGGAGTGGTTTCTCACTTTCCTCTCACTGTCTCTCTCCTCTCAGGCAAGTGCATGCATTCTATGGCAAGAAACCTTTAAAAATTTTTGTGATTTATTGACTGGTACAGTCCAGTAAAAAGCTGAACAACCAAACCAAGAGAAACTGTCAGTATGCCCCTTGGTGCAATATAGCCCTGGAGCCAAGAAGTCTCCTGTTGGAATTCTCCCAACCTCTTATTTCCACTGCTTTCTCTCCATACAGGCAAGATTTGTCAAGAGGACATTTTTTTTTTTTTTTGAGAAGTTTTTGCTATAGGGCGCATGCACTCGCCAGACAGGGAGAGACAGAGAGATAGAAAGCAAGAAATCACCCCCCCCAGGGGGGATGGCTATGCTGCAATCCCTCCTCCTCCATTCTCCTCTTGGGATCTTGGGCACAAATGCACATGTGCCCAGCGTGAGTTTAAGCCACTGGGTCTGGGACTCGAACCATGGTCGGCTACATGGGAGTTCAGTGACATAACCATTACGCTAACTGCTGGTCCCCAAAACTAAATTTTAATATAAGAACATACTGCATTTTTAGATGCACTTATAAAATAGTAATTTTAACTTGGAAAGCCATTGAGTGTTAAATAAAGCTAATTTTCGAAACAGAATTATGGAAGTTAAACTATTGATCAAGAGTTAGGACAGCTTCCAATTAGGGAAGGGAAAAAGTGGAGTCCTTAGAATTTTGTTAGGTAATCAGTATTCCAAATTTCCATTTTCATGGAAAGCAGACTTTGAAAATTCAGGAAATGCCATAGTTTGTGATTTAAAGTATTCTGCCTGGCATCAGAGAAAAGACTCTAAAGCCCCTGTTGCCTTGGTAGATAAAGGTTAAACTAATGATACAAGAAAAATATGGACGTAAATAGTAATGTCCACAAATTTTGATAATCACTTCTTTATTTACTTTTTGTTTCTGTAGATAAGTAGCCTATTTCAAGATGGTTTTATCCTCACATAAGTCCTAATCGTATTTTCCCTTCACTTGGACCTTTCCTTTTTACCATGCAAATGATTGTGTGTGTGTTCGAGAGAGCTTGGTAGGCAACAAACAACCAGACATGACAGGCAGAGAAATAATTTCCCTTTCTTGCTTGGCTACCTAGCATTTACCTTCCTGATTATAGGAATTAAATTCAGGATGATTTTTAACAGTCATTTTAATTGTGTTTTATTACTCCACTTATTAAACTAGAATATTGGTCTGAAATAAGAGGATTTGTAACAGTTCAGTTTCTCTGCTTTCTTAGAAGGATACACATGAACAATCAATAAACAGTAATGAAATGGAACATTTACGTTGTGGATTTTTCAGACTCAAGTTTCACTGGTAGCAAATGGAACCAGACTATCCGTGTCTTGTCTGTAATATAGACATGGCAGTATATAATAGAGCAATCTTCCTGAACTCCCATGAACTGAGACTTTAGTTTATTTAAATGTGTTGCTCTTCAAGTTAATTCTATAGCTATGTATCTGTATCATTTGCCTGACTTTCATCGAACTGAATTTTATTCAAAATTTAAATATTCTCATCTGTAATTGAGGAACTTGTGGTTGTATTTTGATCTAATGATTCTTAAAAGGTATCTGAAAAAGTTACACAATTATTTTTTCTATATTAACTCCTTAAAAAATTTCTGAGATATTGTCAGTAAAAATATTAATCAGTATATCTAAAGAATATTTTCATATGCTTGTCATTTGCTGCTTTAAAGCATCCATAGCAATGAATGAAACTTTGTTCATGCTAAATGCTGTTATGTTCTGCAAACATAAAAAAATGCATTAAAAATATAATCACAACCTCCAATATCAAATGTAATTTAACAACAGAAAGGGCAATTCTAATTCTTTTCTTACTTTAGTTTGGTTCAGAATATAAATTGGAAGCAGCTTTAAGCCTCTATTTCAATTGGCCTTGCTTATTCTCAGTGCAACCTTGAAATAAATTTATTGTTTTTCATTTATATTTAAGGTCAGATGAAAGATAAGTTAGGATCTATTGCAGTGGCTGTAACAACCAATAAAATATTTCAGTACAGCCTAGGGAATACCTAGTACCTAATCAGAAATAGTGTGAAGCATAGTCTCTTTCAGAAGTTACCATTTTATACTACATACATGCTGTGTCATAAGAAAATGATAGAAGATAGGATAATATAACAGTTTACAAATTCTATAACTTGACTGCCTGGTAAGTTGCAGAATAACAGCATTTTACATAATATTTACTAAGTGAATAAGTTCATAGTTTTAATTGTCAGAGGGCATGTGTGCTTACCAGAAAGAGAGAGGGAGGGAGAAAAAGAGGGAGAGAAAGTATGAGAGAAAGAGAGAAAGCATCCCCTCATAGGGCATGGTGATACTGTAATCCCTTCTCCATTTCTCCATTCTGTCTTGATTTTGGATACTCAAACACACATGCCTGGCATGTTTTTCAAGTCACAGCAGCCAGTATTTGAACCACGATCTACCATGTGGGATCTGGCTCCCTTACCACTAGGCATTGGAGCTGGTTCTAAATTAATATATTAAAAACAAAAATGCTTTCACACACATGCACACACACACTCACACACACACACAAAGAGGCTAGTACACATATATAAATGTTTTTAGACCCAAATTGTCTAAAATGAATGAGGCAATATGAATGGCTAAATACCTCCTTCCTAATTCTGTCTTCGTATTACTCTGTAGCATATTGATAGTTTATTAAATAAATCTAATTAATTTTCCCCAGAACAATTTTTAACTCTTTTTTTTTTTTTTGAGAGGTTTTCACTATAGGGGGTGTACGCTTGCCAGACAGACTGAGAGAGACATAGAGACAGAAAGCGAGAAATCACCCCCCAGGGGGGATGGTCACGCCGCAATCCCTTCTCCTTCATTCTCCTCTCGGGATCTTGGGCACGCATGCACACGCGCCCGGCGTGAGTTCTAAGCCACCAGGTTCAGGACGCAAACCGCGGTTGACTACGTGGGAATCCAGCGACATAGCCCATTACGCTAACTGCTGGTTTCCCAACTCTTGAGATAATATATTAGGTGACTAATGTAATACAGTAAGTTCATTAATTTCTTTTCTTTTTTTATTTCAATTCATATTATTTATTTATTTCAGTGTGTGACCAGAACACTTGACATAATTGCTACTCCCTTAACAACTTTTTTTAAATTTTAAATTTATTTATTTTACATTCATTCACTATATATCATTACAGCATACAAAATGAATTTTCCCATCCAGAATACACTGTACAGTGGCTTACTCAAAGACATTACTATACATGTTATTTTCAACAAATAATTTTCCATTTCTTGTTTCTTATATATTTTACTTCTCTTTTTTCCTCCTCCTTGATTCCCTACCCTCTTCTTACATGAACCCAGTGTCCGAATTGGGCACAGAATGCCTGTTAGAGAACAATCTTTACTCAGCTTTGGAAAACACAATTGGACTTTTGGAAGACCTGTGTGATGGTGTATTGGATTGTGTATAGGGAGCCCAAACTCCACTAAGCAATTCTCTTATGTAGGGTTTATAGTTGTTATTGTTTTTCCTGAGGAAAAAGCAGTCAGAGCATGGCTGGACCATGAAGGGAAAACACTATGGAGACAATAAAAAGATCAGAATTGCTAAGAGCTGGAGGGAGAAAAGAATACATAGAACACAGAAGAATTATATGAAATACTTTCTACATTTGTCCAACCCATAGAATGTGCAACACCAAGGGTGAACCCTAATGCAAACCATGGACTTTGGGCAATTATGGTGTGTCATTGCAGGTTCATCAATTGTAACAAAGGTACCACTCTGGTGCTGGATGTTCATAGTGAGGGGGCTGTGCATATGTGGGGGGAAGGGGCATATGGGCAGCTCTGTAAGTTCTGCTGAATTTGCCGTGAACCTAAAACTGCTCTAAAAGAAGAAGTATTTTTTTAAAAAATGAAGAGCAATCTCATGATCTCACATTTTTAGTCTTGACATCTCCAGTTCTTGAACAATTATGATTCCTCCTCTGCATTATTACAGTGTCAAGGTGTTAAGTTGTCTGGAAGTTTCAGTCTTACAGTCTTGTAATTTCAAAACCTCAAAGGTCAAATACACTTGAAATTCTGAGGTCCTGAAGTGATCAGTCCCAGGACATTAGTAGAGAGAGAGACTTAAACTCATCTTTAGAGTGTTTGAAAATGACCGTAGGGTCCGGCAGGTGGCACGATGAAGTTCATCAATTTCAATTGTATGATGTGTTGTTTTAATGAAAGTATGGTATGGTGTGCACACCTGTAAAAACTATGATGTATATTTTCTTTCTTTCTTTTCTTTTTTTTTTTTTTTTTTGAGAGGTTTTAGCTATAGGGCACATGCGCTCGTCAGAGAGACAAGAAGCGAGAAATCACCCCCCAGGGGAGATGACCATGCCACAATCCCTTCTCCTCCATTCTCCTCTCAGGATCTTGGGCACCCATGCGCACACGCCCGATGTGAGTTTAAGCTACCAGGTCCAGAACTCGAACCACAGTCAGCTACATGGGAGTTCAGTGACATAGCCATTACGCTAACTGCTAGTCCCAATGATGTATATTTTCATAGCCACTTGAAGTTCCCTTGTTCTTTTATGAAGTGTTGAAAGAAATTACTACAAATTTAGTAATAAAACTAACTAGTTTTTCTTTGTAATTCAGGTGGCAGAAGAGTAGTTTTTGCAAGGTAACAACAAAAAATAGAATAAAAGAGCTGATTTGTTAAAGTCAGGTTACCTTTTTTGATTTTTTATAGAGTAAATCAGAGGGGATTTCCTTATTATGCTGACTCAGGTACACTGGAATCTTCTATTTTCAGGGAAAGTTAGTCTGTTCTGGGATTTATGTGCTTCCTTAAAGTTTCATTTGATTCTGTGGCATTTTAGCATGAACTACTTCATTTTGGTTTGGTCCTGTTCACTGGGCTTCTAGTGCTGGATGTCAGTCTAAAACAGTGGCCTCCTATAATTTTGTTTAAGAAATGTCAAGTCATTCTCTTATTCCTTCCTTGTGGCAACCATTCCCTACTTCCTGACCCTAGAGTTTTTGAATTCTGCATACTTCAACATGTCATCTATGAATAGTGTCATACATATGAATTTTTTTGTTCCAGGCTTTTTTCTTTTGCTATTTTAAATATTTATTATAATTTATGATTTACATATAATGATAATACATTCTTGTAGGGTACAGTATCATTTTTAAAAGTATGTATATGGTGTGTAGTGAACAGATTGAGGATATAAACATATTCACCACCTTCAGTATTTAATATTACATTCTATTGTGAATATTTGAAATTCACTCTACTGGTTACTTTGAATTTTCAATGACCTTTACTGTGAATTAGCAGTTCTGAAGAAAAGCAAGGTAATTCAAAACCAGACAACAAAAAGTCTCATAAATTAATGAGGATGGATTTTTCAAAACAAAGATAATCTTAACATAGTCTATGGAAGAATAATTTATAATTTCCATTTAGAGGATTATGGGAGATAAGAGATTATAATCTGAGAAGATCTGTGGTATCAATCATTGGTCCAGTTAGAGATAGGTAAAATTCTACATAATAGCTCATTAGGAAGAGCTAGAAAAAGGACACGTTTACTCACTGTGAGTTCTCAGAAGACCAATAGTACTATACTGTGCATAAAGAACTAAGACTTCAAAAAAGCAGAAACAAAACAGAATGGAAAAAGATGTTTAAAAGAGAAGACAGGGTAGTCAGTGATTTGGCGATTTATATAATTAACATAGTGCTTTTGATGTTTATCCAAGTTGCTGAATTGGTCAGTGGTTTCTTCATTTTACCCCAGTGTTATTCCTATGTTAGAATATATGTTTTTATTTTAAAGATGAATAGAACTGGTGATAGTGAACAAGCTTCCTTTGTTACTGTTCTTAATAGCATATGGGCTATAGTTTTTCAAATGTCGTCCTGTATTAGGCTGAGAACATTCCCTTGTATTTCTAGGGCAATGTGAGTTTTTTAATGAATAAATTGAATTTTAGTAATTTTTTCTATATCCATTGATATGATTATATGAATTTTCTTCTTTGCTATTTTGATATGATGAATTATATTCACCCTAGGGGTAAATCCCACTTGGTTATGATTTCTTACTCTTCTTATATATTACTGGATTCAACTTGCTAAAATATTATTAAAGATTTTTATGTCCATGCTTAGGGAGGATATTTGTAATTTTCCTTTCTTATACTGTCTTTATTTTTGTTGTAGATTAGTAACACTGGCCTCAAGATTTGAAGTTGTAATAAAGCAATTATTCTCAGAATTTTGTAAGTTCCATTTTTACTTCCATCTTGAACATACGTATAGTAGAAAAAAAAGGGTTTGTGGGGAAAAAAAAAGGTATATTTCCATAGTATGAGAAGGTTCATTGTTTGTGCTTGCAAGCAATTTGTTATATACAGGAATTTATCAAATCAGTTGACATAAAGTTGTTGATATATTTCTTATCTCTGGGGTTTGTCCCTCTGTCTCTCTTTCATTCCTAATATTGCTAATTGGTGCCTTGCCACCTTTTTTTTTTTTTTTTAATCGATAAGGCTATTGGTTTACCCATTTTGTTGACCTTTCAATGTACCAGCTTTGGTTTAATTGGTTTTCTCTGTTGTCCTTATTATTTCTAAATTTATTTATTTCTACTATTATTATTATTTCTTTTCTTATCTTACACTTACTTTGCTTCTGTTTATGAGGTTAATTTGCTCTTTCGCTTGAATCTAATTTCCCTTTTATCTTAAGTTTAAGTTGGAATCTTAAATCAATGAGTCTTCTGATTTGTTCTAAGTATTTCATTCTAAGCGTTTCTCAGCTTTGACTACACTGTGCAAATTCGGACATGTTTTAATTTTTACTTCAAAATATGTAAAAATTTTCTTTTTGACTTATTTTTTGACCCATTGTTATTTAGAATGTATTATTTAATTTCCACATACTTCAGGAAATTTTCCAAATTTGGATATTGAGCTTTAATTTAATACCACTGTGATTAGAGACCATATAGTCTATTATTTCAGTCTTCTTAAATGGATTAAGATTTGTTATATATCCAAGAATATGATCTATCTTGATAAATATTTTGAGTACACTTGAAAAGATATTCTACTCTTGCTGGGTGGTCATTGACAAGGTTGATAGTGTTAAGTATTTCATGTACTTTCTGATTTTCTGTCCATTTTTTCAAAGTTACCAAGAGATGGGTGTTGAAATTTTCTATAATCATTCCTAAGCAAGAAAGGCTTCATATGGAACATGACAGATAAAAGAACTGGGTTCTTCAAAAAGTGAATAAGAATTTAATAGGATTTTAGCTATAGCGTAGCTAGAGTAAAATGTAGGTACATTAAACTTTAGCTGAACAATTGCAAAATTTTATTCTTCTTGAAGGATAGGTAGATATTTTAGTTTTAAATAAACAAAGGTTGAATTACCTATGGAATTTCTAAGTAAAATTTGGTAGACAGTTGAAATAGAACTTTTATTTTTCAAATAGGGAGGGAAATGGTTAAGGTCACAATCTAGGCAGCAGGATGGGAACAAAAGTGACTTTGAATGATTTAGGCAGAATATGCAAATCTGTAACAATTGCTGCTTCATTACTTTGAAGCAAGTTAACTGGTTCTGCTTAATAAGTAATACTTACACAATTCATTTCTTCTTGTTTCTGACCAAGATGAAAAAAATTTAAATCCTAGGCTTATATTTCTGGAACTATTTTCAGTTTGAAATGGTTTGACTTATGTTTTGAACCAAACTTCTAAGAATTTCCCCCCATATTTAATTTTCGAGTATAGTACAACTTCCTCTAAATTAAATCTATAATCTTGATATTATAAACCCTCTTTCTTCCTCCTCTTCCTCAAAAAAACAAATTTTACATTAAAAGTGGATGTGAACCTGAGAGTTTCGTTTCTTTGGGCAATTGAATGATATAATTGGATAAGCATCATTAAGTTTAAGAATTCAGTTATTTTGTTTTTTCTGCTGAGTCACTCTTTTTTCAAAACCTGTTAGAGAACCCAAACTCATTCTCATATCCTTTGATCTCCATTACTACATCAGCATGGATAAACCATTGTTGAAAATGCCAGAGTCAAGAGCACATTGATCTCTCATAGAAGCAATTTCCTGTTTTCAAAAACTTGTAATGAGATTTTAAAAATGCAAACAAGTCTAATATATCCACAGGAGAGATTACAGAGTTAGAGAAACACAGACAAACTGATGTTAAAGCATTATAAGCCTTCCTTAAAATTTTATTGTTAATTTGCCAAGAAGGTGGGAAGTATATGGAAATAAGTATGTTTTCTAAAGTTTGTGTCCTAAAGCTAAAATTTATATACATAATTTATAATCATTTGAAAAGGAAAGACCCTGTCTTTTATAGTTTCTTAACTATTTTTAGAGATTAATTTTGATTTCCAAATATATGAAAGGGAAATTTGTTATTTCTGTGGGACTAACTTATAGTATTATATGTTAGGAGACTCAGGATCAATTTTTCCCCCAAAATGAAAGACATGTATTGTCACTGAACTGTTTAAAGACTTCTGGTATATTAAATCCATAAGAAAAATCTTAGATGTTCAATGTTGTAGATTTTCTTTAGAAATTCAGTGGTCTTACCTTCTTGTATTATAATAATCAAGCTTAAGTTTTATCAGAGATGGAAAAGCATACTGTGTGTTGCCAAGGTCCAGCCTCGGCATGGGTGGGTTATCTCGACGGAGGCGGCGCTAGAAAGAAAGGAAGACTAAGGCCTCGTTGCTTTTCATGCACGTCCTCAGCCGGACACTCCCAGAGATCGCTCTCTGAGGAGTGACAACTGCTAGGAATCATCGTGCCTTTTTATTGAAAATGTGATACATGCAAGTAAGTGGGTGAGGGGCAGTAAAAGATTTACTCTAAGGAACAGGGTATACAAAGCATGGAAGCAATAACTATAAAACATGCTGTTTGTCTTGTTAGCTCAGGTAAAGTCAATCACAGTTCTCAAGATGAGGAAGTCCATTTGTCTGCTGTATCTTCTTGGATCTTGATTACTGGGAAGAGTCTTTAGAAGAAGGGGCTTGCAGGATGTTTGATAACTTCAGTCCTGGGCCAGGGCAATAACGTTGCTGGTTGCAAAGACCTAGATAGCAATCTTGTCTTGCTAAGTAAAGACACAGTTAATATATGGACTATCTATACATTACAACAATAGAGGGTGAATCTATGATCTTATATGGGAAAGGAAGATGATCTTATAGCTCAGGAGACAACACTGGATGTTTTATTAGCAGTTTTTCATGGTCAACAGCACATAGATGAGAAACTCTTTGTAGCTGAAAGCTACCTGTTGCTTTAGATAAGAACTCCCAGCTAAAATGGTTAATCTTTCTGTGGAGCCCTCAGCTTTGTTTATTCTGTTGTCCCATCCAGGCTTTTTCCTCTAATAAATCTGTGGGTTCCTGCATTTTGTTTGTTGAGTCTTGTCAATTAGTGAGTTCTTTTGTGTTATCTCTGAGTCTCTGTTATGTGGGGAATGTGCTGACTTTGCTAGTGTGAGTTAACTTTGGCCTGTAGCTTTAACAAGGGCTAGCCTTAAACTAACTTAGTCTACATATGCTTCTAATGCTAATTTGGTTTATACTAACTTAATCTATATGTTAATTTTGGCTTAAAAACAGACAGGTGGGGGAGTCTTAAACTTCCTGGTCCTCATGTCAGTCTTAGGGAACCACATTCCAACAAGATCACTAATTGGCTTTATTGCAATGGTTGGGGGTGATGTTTTACCCTTCCAGGGTACCGTAACAACAGTAAAACTCACGGCAGAGAAATTGAATACCGGCCAGTTCAAGGACACAAGGGAGAGCTCGTAAACTGGGCCTTGCCTCAGTTTCTTCCCAGTCCAGGCCTTGCCTTAGAATGGGAGGCAGCATCCTTACCAGCTTGTGTTGCCTGCATGGCCCCGTCAGTGTGTTTCAGTCTATCATTTGTTTTGCAATAATAATAAAAACAAATGAGGAACGATGTTTCTACTAAACTTGTACAATAGTTAACTACCTTCTATTCCATCATTCTTCACACTCCCATAAACAACATCTATTTTATTTTATTTCTAGGGAGGCCATAACATTTGCTAAGACCTTTGCCACTGAACCACTCACTGGACTCATACAGTTGTTTTCTGTAGGTTTTTCCATTTCCGACCAGTCCACTCACTTCATCTTATGTACCTCTACCATGTTGCTAATTCTTAAAAAGGTGCTCTCAGATTTTGTCAGAATAAAGTGGTCTGACTTGCACAAGGTTTATATCTAGAATTTCTGAGAGGTAAGTGTACATTCTAATAAGAAGTAAGGAACTAAACTGGCCTTGGACTGAAACATTAAGGGAATTATTATAGACAGTCCAAAGGGAAATGTGTTTCCTTGGTAACATTTTTATTTTACATTCAAACTTATTGAAATCCCCCTCCAAAAATGAAAAATAAATTCTAATTTATCTGACACTATATTCCAGAAATCTTCCATTATATAAAAATTAAACCTCACTTCTTGCTTCAATTGCTCCCACACCCTCTCCATTCACTTACACATTTTTCTGTTTAAACAACCATCAGATTTGGTAATTCTCTCAATAAATTCAATACTTCCACCATTCTACCCCTTTGCTCATGGAGTGGTATTGCCATATGCTCTCTGCTTCACAAAGCTGTGCATCTGAGTCATCTAATATTTCCAAATATGTGCTTGTTTGATACTGTCAGAAATAGCTCATTTGTCTTTTTGTGTCTTACTCATTATACCATAGTTTGTACAAGTGTATAAATTACAGCAAACTATAGTTCTAAAGAGGAAACTAATAAGGGTCCAGTGAAGCCTCTCACCATACTTATTTCTTTTAATCAGTATACATTTACAGAAGGTTGAACACTTTTTCTACAGTAAATACTGACAATCATTGAGTTCTTACATCCTCTGAGGCACTTTATGCAGAATCTGAAACACACCTCTGCATTTTTATTAATCCTTGGAAAACTCTTGAAAGTCAGTATTACTCCCATTGATGAGATGGGAAAATTGAGCTGCACAGAGGCTTTAACATTTATCTATGAAGTTTGTCTTCATCTAAGAAGTTTGGGCATCCTTAAACACAAAGCAGTAATTCTTTCTTTTACACATACCCCACTTACATTCATGGGTCTAAAGTTGTAAGAACTGCTAAAAGTATTCATAGTTCCTCAGAAAACATACAAAAACTTGTCAAATCTGTAGTAGTATGCACAACTGAGATTACATAGCATTTTTTGAGACTAAACAACTATGTTCTTTTTATAATCACTCAACTATCTCTTCTTCAGTTAGTGATTTGACTTTTCCACTGGTGAGTAAAAACAAAAAAAAAAAACAAAAACATTAAAAAAGGCTATGAAAAC
Source organism: Tupaia belangeri chinensis (assembly GCF_000334495.1). Taxonomy (NCBI): domain Eukaryota; kingdom Metazoa; phylum Chordata; class Mammalia; order Scandentia; family Tupaiidae; genus Tupaia; species Tupaia belangeri. The sequence goes on from NW_006160032.1 coordinate 1,395,941, forward strand.
TTTTTTGAGGGGGCCACAAATAGGACTTTTTAATTGTTACTAATAAAAGTCTGAACTTTAAACAGATTGTTGGACTGGTGGTTCATATCCATCAGCTCATTCAACTTTGGTGCCCAGCACATCCCCAGTAGCTTCTCCAGAGTTACTACCTTCACCAAGAAGCTCCATGAGTTTTCCCAATTTGAACTTGGGCTTCTTCTGTATTTTTACTTTTCTGACAAAGCCATCATGGACAGGATAGATGGATTGTCAAGCCTTTTCTATGTCTTTTCCAAGGCTGTCTGGAATCACTTCTTTCAAGTCATTTGTCTACACCTCCCCCGGGTCACGATTTCTATCATCTTCTGGCTTTGGCAGACCTGCTGATGCTGGGCATAAGAGCCTTCTTTATCTGATTGTTGCATTTTTTAGTAAACACAACACAGAAGAGATGAAACAAATAACTGTCATTAGTCTTGACATTGACATGAGCTTCAATCATGGTCCGTCATTTTTTGACTATGGAACACATTTTGTCACGAGTGAGATCCATGCCACGGAAGTTAGGCAGTTTTTGCCCTGAAGATCCTCAGTAATGAGCTTGAATTTCCTAAATGCAACTTCATCATTTTACAGATCTGCAAAGCTCATTTCAAACACATGGCCCTTAAGGCCGTCAGACAAAATTTGGATTTCCTGAGTCCTGGTAACTAGTGTTTTCCCAGTATTTCTTATGTTGAACATGACAGGTGCTTTCACATTGTACCAATCTATTTTAGAAAATGAATCAACTACTTTCTTTTTGTTTCCCTTTTTGCTGCCTTTCGTAAGGCTCCTATTCTTGCCAATTATTATGGTGCTACTCTAGGCAGCGAAAACCTTTTTAAAAAACCAAATACCTGTACAATTTTACATGTTTTCAAAAATAATTGTCTTTGGATTTCGGGAACCAGCAGTTAGCGTAATGGCTATGTCGCTGGACTCCCACGTAGTCGACCGCGGTTCGTGTCCCGGACCCGGTGGCTTAAAACTCACGCGGGGCGCGTGTGCGTGCATGCCCAAGATCCCGAGAGGAGAATGGAGGAGAAGGGATTGTGGTGTGACCATCCCCCCTGGGGGGTGATTTCTCGCTTTCTGTCTCTATGTCTCTCTCTGTCTGTCTGGTGAGCGCACGCGCCCTACAGTGAAAATCTCTCCAAAAAAAAAAAAAATTGTCTTTGGATTTTATGATCTCACTCAATATTTTAAGTGTTCAAATATCCCCATTATAAGTAAAATAAATAAATAAAACAAAAAACTGAATTTATTAACACTCCAAAATTTTATAATGTCACATTACACAAAGCTGTGTCCATAACTACATTAGACTGAGGAAGTTCCATTGTCTGATATTTATTATGTATTTTTAAGCTAAATGAAATACAGAAAGCAATGATTTAGTATTCAGTATGGATTTGCCAACACTAGTTCAAATTAGACCTGCAAGCTAACCCCTATTTCTCACGCATGACTCCAACAAATAAATTATAAATGTTGGCACAATATTTATATTATTATTTTTATAGCCCACAATTTACAACCCTGGCTGTCCTTGAAAGATTCTGTATATTTGTTACAGTCCCCTCGAGGGAGGCTTCATCGAGTGATGACTCAACATCTGAGCTCAGGGAAAAAATCAGGCTTATTCTTCTGCATTCTGTTTCTCAAGAAGCATTAGGGAACCAGCAGTTAGCGTAATGGCTATGTCGCTGGACTCCCACGTAGTCGACCGCGGTTCGTGTCCCGGACCCGGTGGCTTAAAACTCACGCGGGGCGCGTGTGCGTGCATGCCCAAGATCCCGAGAGGAGAATGGAGGAGAAGGGATTGTGGTGTGACCATCCCCCCTGGGGGGTGATTTCTCGCTTTCTGTCTCTATGTCTCTCTCTGTCTGTCTGGTGAGCGCACGCGCCCTACAGTGAAAATCTCTCCAAAAAAAAAAAAAATTGTCTTTGGATTTTATGATCTCACTCAATATTTTAAGTGTTCAAATATCCCCATTATAAGTAAAATAAATAAATAAAACAAAAAACTGAATTTATTAACACTCCAAAATTTTATAATGTCACATTACACAAAGCTGTGTCCATAACTACATTAGACTGAGGAAGTTCCATTGTCTGATATTTATTATGTATTTTTAAGCTAAATGAAATACAGAAAGCAATGATTTAGTATTCAGTATGGATTTGCCAACACTAGTTCAAATTAGACCTGCAAGCTAACCCCTATTTCTCACGCATGACTCCAACAAATAAATTATAAATGTTGGCACAATATTTATATTATTATTTTTATAGCCCACAATTTACAACCCTGGCTGTCCTTGAAAGATTCTGTATATTTGTTACAGTCCCCTCGAGGGAGGCTTCATCGAGTGATGACTCAACATCTGAGCTCAGGGAAAAAATCAGGCTTATTCTTCTGCATTCTGTTTCTCAAGAAGCATTACTGTTCCTCATTGATTGTATAATAGAGGATTAATTTTGCTGTCACTTAGTGTATTTATGCCCACGATGATTGTATTGGCTCTCTGACTTTAAAATGGCCTGTATATATCCTGCAGTGGGACATATTTGTTTTGTAAGCTGCCTCACTGCTGCATATTGCTATCAAAGAGATGCTGTGTTCATGTTTCAAAACAACCAATAAAATAGAAAAAGTCTTCATCACCTGGGTTTATTAACTCTTTAGGAAGAACCGTAGTAGTGCATTTTTCATTAAATTAACCAATAGTGCTCAGAGCTTAAGAGCGAAATATCTAGACTTGAATCCTAACTTTATCAGTTAATGGCTCTGTGACTATGAAGATGGGTGAGTAACTTAAACATTCTGTTCCATGATAAATTCAACTTTAAAAACACAGGTAATAATAATATCCATATTACAGAGCACAGAGGGGAATAAACAAGTAAAGCAAATTACAGTGTGATAACCAACACTCAAATTGTAGCCATTTTATGCTATTATTACACAGATTGAACTGCTGTTTAGTGAATCTGTAAATACACAGTCACTAAGAGGGTGATTGCAAACTTTTCCTTTTTAATAATGTATCTAGGCCTCGTCTTCATCTATTTATATAGTATATTACTTTTTTTCTCACATATCAGAATTATTTCACCCCCCTAGTCAAAATATTCCTTCTAGAATATTTTTTCTTCCTAATGCCTGATGTAAAGACTATGTTAAAACAATCATGTTTTACATGTCTAAAAGTAGGCCAGTGATTAATTGTAAAATATGATTGTTTCTTTTATGTCATTTAGTGAGTTTCTTTGGACATAGGTAACATCACCAAATAAGTTTGTCTCTCTCTTTCTGATACTGAGACATACACCTGAATATCTAAATAACACAACATTGTGCTACATCCCACCAGGTGCCCTGTTGACTCCATATACATAATGTATGTCACTTCATCACTCTCTCATAATCTCTCTTTTCCAGCTTTGCCAAAAGAAAATCAAGGTGCTTTTTATCAAATGATAAATCAAATCATATCATTATTCTACTCAACATTCATCAGAAGTTTTCAGTCATTTGGCATGAAACTCAAACTCCTTTCCATAGCCCAGCTGGCCTTCCTTACCTGATCCCTGCCTTTCGTGTTGATCTCTTTTGCTCCCTTTATCGTGAACACCAGATTGAATTCACCCTAATCTTCTTTTCAGATGTGCCAAGTTCATTCCTGATCTGAGATCTTTTTTCTTGTTCCTTCTAGAAGGTTTTTACCAGGTCTCAAATATCTTACAAATGTATGTCTCTTAGGACTCTGCCAATATGCTACTTCCATTGAAATACTTCTTTTTAAATTTATTTTTATTTATTCATTCCTTTATTTTAATTTGACTAGAGAGAGACACTAAAAGAGAAAGAGAGGAAAAGTGAGAAAGCAAGTCACCAGGTCTGGGACTCAAACTGTGGTCTGACTTGTGGAAGTATCCAGCACCTTAACTACCGTACCACCTGCTGGTCTCCGAAATGTCTCCTTTGACTACCCTCCCTAGATAGCACACTTATTTCATCATTCCTGACCCCTCACCATGTTTTTCTTCATGGTATTTACCAGTTTTTACAATTTCAATAATTTATGTATTTATTTATCTATTATCTGTCTCTCCCACTAGAACATAAGCTAGAGAAAAGAAAAGATTTCCTGCATTTTATTTATGGCTATATCTCTACAGGCCAGGACAGTGACCTGAAACAGTTCATAGCAAGTAGGTACCCAATAATATAAATGCATTAAAAAAGAATCTACCGTGTATTAATGAGTCATATATACTATTTGAATACAGAAGGTAGTAGACTCAACATTTATTATTTTAAATTCAGAAAACAGCATTTAAAATATGTATATATTTAGCTATATATTAATTTGTGGTAATTTTCAAGCCACCAGGTCTGAGACTTGAACCACAGTCAATCATGCGGGAATGCTATGCCTTAACTACCATACATCCTGCTGGTACCCAAGAAACAGTATTTTTAGTTTTGTTTTTATGAGCATGCCATCAAATTCATTTTCTTTTTAACTTACCTGGTTAATTATGTAAATATTATTTAATAAATAAGACTGTTATTATAAAATATATGGTTTATTATAAATTGATGGTGAGACCAACAGGTGGTATGGTGGTTAGGGCTCTAGATACTCCCACATGGCTGACTACAGTTCAAGTCCTGGACCTGGCGGCTTGCTTTCTTACTTTTCCTCTCTATCTGTCTCTCGCTGATCAAATTAAAAACAAATATAGTGATGATAATAAAATTAAATTAAACAATTAATTGATAGCAACAGTTTTGACTGGTAGTCACATTCTGTTAGATAATTTGAAATACTCATTTACTCCCTTTGTACTCTGTCATATTATTATCTGTGTTTTTAGATACAGGACATTATTATTATTGGGTCATCGGAAAAGTCATGGCATAGTTTTCTATGTTTTTTTTTTTTTTTTTTTTTTGAGGGTTTTGCTATAGGGTACGTGCACTCGCCAGAAAGACAGAGAAAGACAGAGAGATAGAAAGAGAGAAATCACCCCCCAGGGAGGATGGCCACGCCAATCCCTTCTCTTTCATTCTCCTCTTTGGATCTTGGGCACACAGGCAAAAGCGCCTGGTGTGAGTTTAAGTCACCAGGTCCAGGACACGAACCAGGGTTGACTACATGGGAGTCCAGTGATATAACCATTCATCAATTGCTGGTCCCTCTATGTTTTTCTATTCAAAAATCAGTAATGACTTTTTGATGACCCATACCTGTATTTTGGGGTTGTCAAATTCAGGAATAGAATGTTTATAACTGTGGTTATTAGTAAAAGTAATGGTTGTCATTACTGATTGGTAATATGAAATAGTATTGTTTTAGTCTGTTTTTACGTTACTATCAGGAATATCTTTAAAAGCTGATAGAGGGCCAGAGGTGGCATGGAGGTTAAGGGGGCTGGATTCCATGCAGCCAACTATGTGGTTCAAATCCTGGATGCCAGTGGTTTGAAAAGCACACTAGGTGTATGTTCGTGCACTCCCAAAATCCCAAGAGGAGAATTGAGGAGAGGAGAAGAGATTGTGGCATGGCCATCTACCCTGGGGAGTGATTTCTCTGATTTCTCAGTCTCCTCTTTTTCTCTCTCTGTCAAGCAAACACACTGTGTAGGAAAATATAAAAAACAAAAAAAGCTGATAGATGGAAACTTTAGAATCATGGTTCATTTAAATATTTCCAAGGTTATGTTATTTACCTATTTAGTAACACAATTCTGACCTACTACTTCAGTAAAAAATTAATGACATTCCTCTTCCTCTCACTAAAACAGTATTTTTACTCTGAGGTTTTTATGCCATCTTTTTTTTTTTTAAATGTAATTGTGATAATGTGAACTATTTGGCCATAATAGTTTGTTAGTGTGTTTGCTGAATTTTAATCAGAACTTGGAATTATTTGTGTTAAAAAACAATTTGCATCTGATTCACACTGTCAGCTATGGTACAAATAATTATATCATAGTATCCAAGATTCAATATAAAATAACTTAAAACAGTTTTTGAGAACAAACCAGTAAAATAAAATGAAATTTGTATTAAACTTGCAACCAACCTTAAGCTATGGATGTTAGAGCAATTACTCTCTACCTACTGTCTTGCTTAGGGAAACAACTTGAAAAGCAGAACAAATTAGTACTCTTTCTAAAAGTTCTTTTCTTTTCTTTTTTAAAGAGAGATTTTTTTCTAGGGTATGTGCACTCAACAGAGGGACAGAGAGAGAGAGAGAGACAGAAAGCGAGAAATGACCCCCATTGGGATGGCCATGCTACAATCCCTTCTCCATTCTCCTCTTGGGATTGTGGGAATGCATGCACCTGTACCTGGCATGAGTTTTAAGCCTCTTTATTTTAGAGAGATTTTTGCTACAGGGTGTGTGCATTTCTTGGGGAGACAGAGAGAGACAGAAAAAAAAAAAGCAAGAAATCACCTGCTTGGGGGATGGCCATGCTACAACCCCTTTTCCTCTGTTCTCTCAGGATTTTGGACATGCACGCACAAGTACCTGGCTTGAGTTTCATGTGACTGGGTCTGGGACTCAAACTGTGGTCAGCCAGTGTCAGAGTCTAGTGACATTACTATTATGCCATCTGCAGGTCCCAAGATGTATGTTTCTTTATTCTAAATCTACGTTTTGTAATATAGAACAATGATTTATTAGTATTTTTTACTTATTCAAAATGCCTATTATAATGAAAGACTCATAGTAGACATTAATCAAACAGAAAAATCATGATTATGTTCAATCTATGTCATAGTACAAATGAGTCACCTTTTATTTTAAAAAATCAAAAGAAGGACTCAGTTATATAATCTTTGATCATCTATTTAAAAATCATAAATTTACAAATTTCCAATCTCCTTTCCTTTATGAATGTCTCCATATGGTTTATCATTATGTTTATATTTTTCTAATTTATTTATTGAAAAATACTTTTATGTAGAAAGTAAGCTCCTTCAATGCAGAAATTTTTATCTAGTTGGTTAACCTTTTATCTCAAATGATTAAAAGAGTGCCAGACACCTAGAAGGTGCTAAATAAATATTACCAGAATGAAGAAAGGAAAAATTTCTAACTTCAAAACAAGATCATAAGAATTATATCAGTGAACACTGGGACTAGCAGATGGTTTAATGGTTACTTCACTGGTCACCCACATGGCTAACAGCAGTTTGGTCTTGGCTCTGGAGGCTTGAAACTCAGGCTGGGCATGGGTGTATATGTGCCCAAAATCCTGAGAGGAAAATAGTGGAGAAAAGACTGTGGTATGGCCATTTCCCCTTAGGGTTCTTTCTCGTTTTCTATCTCTATATCTCTCTCTGTTTCTCTGGAGAGTGCACGCACACTGCAGCAGAAATCTCTCTCTAAAATAAATAAATTAAAATAATAAATATAAAAGAATTGTATCAGGGAACACTACATTATATATAACATATATATGTATATGTGAAATATGTTATATGTATATATCGCATAAGTGTGCAAATAAGTGAATAAATCTTGTGATGAGATCACAAGGTCAATAAAATGTTCTAGTATATTTCTTCAGTACTAACATGCATATAAAATGTTTTAATACTTTGGAAATCTTAAAATTTGTACATATGATGTGATGGTGTTTTAATTATTTTTCTTTCTTTAAAAAAGCTGTTAATCATATTAAGGCCTATGTGTCACAATAGATATTTTATGTAAAGTGAAGAAATGTGATTACTGCTTTGTACTGGTGATAAGTATCATAAATTTAGCTGTAACTATGATAATTGGTAATAGCAATGGTCAGTGTTACTGACACTGGTATGGTATAATAGGTATTGTTTTTGTATTGCTAACGGAAATACCTGAGATTGTGTGAATTCAAGAGTGTTTATATTTATTTTCAAACAATTTTAATGGCTGAAAAATCCAGACATTGGCCTAAAGCATGGTCAACAAAAAGCAGAGAGAATGGTGGGTATGTGCCAAGAGAGAGAGGGCAGCAGTCTCTCTTTTTCAGCAACCAGCTCCTGTGAGAGCTAGCCCCTTTGTATGAAAGCTGAACCTCACTGGATCTCACAATACTAGTCTATTAATGAGAACTTTGAATCCATGAGACAATCACCATTATCCAATCACTGCTCACTAGGCTCACCATCTTCCAACATCAAACTCCAAAACATGAAACTTTGGAGAACAAACTAGTATCCAAATTGTAACATTCTGCCCCTAGTCACTAATTTTCATATCTTCTCACACACAAAATACAATCTCATCATTCCAATGGTCCCAAAGGTCTTTATTTCGATTTGTTTCAATACCAATTCAAAACTGGTTTCATCTGACAGTTAAGATGAACTCTGAAGTAAAAATGAATTGCATACTTCCAAGATACAATCGCAAAGCAGATACAAGATATAAATTTCCATTCCCTGAGGAGAAAATGAATAAGCAAATCTGGAACCCTGTTAGGTAGACATTACATCTTGAATCTCCAGTGTATTCTGAATGCGCAAAAGGGTTTAGGATCCCAAAATATAAAGTAGTTTTGTCTGCTTGGTCTTGTTGGGTTCAGTTTCTCCTTACGCTCTCTTCAGTTGGAGTCTCCTGCCCAGTTCTTTTAGACTTGGGCTACATGCTATAGTTCCACAATTCTTAAAAGCAGTCTCATCTCTCCAGTACCACTAGTCATAGCACTCCTGATGGGTACCCTCTGCTCTGCCCCTGTGTTTTCACTTCCTTCTAATGGAAGTTCTCTACATTGGCTCAGCCTCTGTGACAGGTTTCTGCCTAAACTTCCAGGCTATCCTAGACCTTCTTCAAAATCTCTGGTAGAGGGACCATCAGTTGAAATAATGGCTATGTCGCTGGACTCCCACGTAGTCGACTGCAATTCCAGTCCTGGACCCGGTGGCTTAAACTCATGCTGGGTGTGTGTGCATGCGTGCCCAAGATCCCGAGAGGAGAATGGAGGAGAAGGGATTGCCGTATGGCCATCCCCCCTGGGGGATGATTTCTCGCTTTCTGTCTCTTTGTCTCTCTCTATCTTTCTAGAGAGCACACACCCTATAGCAAAAACCTCTCTAGACAAACAAACAAACAAACAAACAAAAACTCTGGTGGATGTCTCCAAGCTCTAGAATTCTAAGAGGCTGGAAAAGTACCTCTGTGTGCACATTGCTGGCATCTGCTACTCTCCAGAGCAGAGGATGAAGCAGCAGCCTTAACAGTAGTTTGAGCTCAGGCTGAGGCCACTTATAACACAGACAAGAAAATGCTTTACTGAGATGTGGAGAACAGAGTCCCTCAGTGGTGCAGGACAAGGAACCTGCTCTGAGCCATCCTTCTGATCCATTGTCCTCTCCTAGGCTTCTGTGCTTGTGATGAGAGGGAGAAATGCCTTCAGGGATATTCTCTCATTTTGTTGAAGTCATCACTTGGATCTCTTGTAATCTCTTTAGGAACTAGTTTCTTAGTCACACTGTTCTCTGCCAGCCATGCTTTTTCATCCTTTGATATATGGCCAGGCTGCACATTTTTCAAATTTTTCTGCCCTGCTTCTCTATTCATTGTAAATTCTATCTTTAAATCATTCCATTGCTCTCTTATTTCACTAAATGCAGTTAATAATAACCAGACAGTTCCTTCTATATTTTGCCTTGAAATTTCATTTGCTAGGTATTCATCACTCTTAAATTCAAAATTCAACAAAGCCTTGGGAAATGAACAATCTGCAGACAAATTATTTGCTATGGTAGAACATAGATGACATTTTCTCTAATTTCCAATAAAATATTCCTGATTTTCCTTTGAAATCTTCTCAGAATGGCCACTACTGTCTATATTTCTGTGGGTATTCTGGTTAACAATTTCTACTTAATCTCTAAAAAATTTCAGTTCATTTCTTGATTGTTCTTCTAAGCCTCCACCAAAATCCAGGGTTTTTCTAGATTACTCCTCCGGATTTCTTATACCCATTTTCATTACCCAGTTCCAAAGCTGTTTTTACATTTTCAGATATATGTAGCAACACAATCCTTCTCAACTACACCAAGACAATTTTGAAATTAGTTTGTTAATGTATTGCCAACAGAAATACCTCAGACTCAGTGAATTTATAAGAACAGAGAGTTATTTTGACTCACAATTCTGGTAGCTCAAAAGCCCAAAGGACTAGCTCTTGCCTACAGCATGATGAAAGGCAGGATTTTGAGCAGAGTGACTGTTGACCCATTTCTGTGTCTCATTCCTTCTGCTCCAATCATGGAACCACACTAAGGACATTATACCCAAAGGCCTCATCCTGGGACACCATGAAGAAATTTTCTATCCTTTCTTTCATTCGTTTGTTCTTTCTTTCTTTCTTTTAGAAGGCATGCAAGAGAGGAGAAAGCACAGCCTTCCCTCTCTCCATTCCTTCAGGATTTTAGGCACAAACACACACACAGTTGCCTAGTGTTTTTCCTAAGCTGTTGAGTCTGTGAATTGCAGTTTGAACTCAGTCATATGGGATCCAGCTGCCTTAAACAGAAGATTATGAAGCCAACCCAGGGATTTCTTTTTCACTTGCTTTTACAACACAACCAAGTCTCAACACATAGATTCAGAAAGAAGGGCATTCAGATTTAAACATGACCTTTTAGGGCACGAACCACTGTCTTAAACATAGCAGGTATGATGCCTAGCGGAAAGACTTTACAACTGGGATAGCTGTGCCTAGTAGTTGCCCTATGTTGATATGTAATACAATCCTGAGAGGTAACTATTTTTAGATGAAACAAACTAAACAAACAAAAAACAAAACTCTTTTTTTTTTTTTAATTTGCAAGAGAACACTTGTGCTTGCCAGACAGAAAGAGAAGGAAAGTGAGAAAGCACTCCCTCCCCAAGGGACCACATCACAATCCCTTTTTCTCCATCTCTCCCTCCTTGCTGGATTTTGAACATGAAGCCACACACACATGCCCAGAGCATTTTTCAAACTGCTGGGTAAAGACTCAACCCGTGTGGTCAGCCATGTACGATTCAGCCACCTCAACCACTAGGTCAGGGGCTGGCTCTAAACTCAGCTTTTATTAATCTTATTTTAATGGTCCTTTAAAAGAAAAAAGCATATAAATGCTAACTAAATAACAGTGATTCTTAGATAAACCACACTAAATTTAAGTAAACCATTGATAAGAATAACAAATAAAATAAACAGATATATCCTGGTCCAAACTATTGGGTTGTTGGGAAATTTATGACACGTTTTTTTCATAGGAAAAAAAAAATAGAAAAACACCTCCTCCTCATTACTTTTCCAACACCCTAATACTTTCCGGCTTGACTCAGACACAATAAATTGTGATATTAGATGGTAAATGTAGCATCTGCTGAGCACTTCCTATGTGATGGGTACTAAGAAAGGTGTGGTCCATGCATTATGATCCTTGCTTTATGTATGAGTAGACCGAGACATAGAAAGTCAACTAATTTGTCTAAGGTCACACTCACAGCCAGTAATGGAGCCAAGATAGGCATCAAGTTGCACCTCCATTCCCTTCAGAGTTCTTCCTTCCTAGCTTACAGGGCTGGCTAAATTTGAGAGCAGCCTCATGCCAGTCTAGGACCTGCCTTCATGAGCAATGGCAGATTCATAGCATCTGACCTGAAGAGTTACATGAGTCCCCATATCTAGAAAGATCTTTCCACCACCCTCCCTCCCTGCTTAATATTTCTTAATAAGGCACTGCTGTCACCATTTTGACAGTCTTCATAATTTTCAACAAGCAGCCTTGCATTTTTGTTTTGCTCTGGGATCTACAAATTAAGTAGCCAATCTCATAGAGCAGCTTTAATATGGGAATTTCACAGAATAATTGCTTATTGAAATATTTTTCCTTTGAAAATGATATCCAAACTTTCCCACATGGATGTTTTTCATTCCTTTCCATAATCCTATTTCTAACTGACATAATGTCAACTTGACCCTACTAGACAAAATCTCCTTGGCTTCTCTGTTCTAGGCTTGTCAGTTCTTTGGAGTGTTCAGTCACACTTAAGGTCTAAGCAAGGATTATTCTTTCATCATTTTGTCCTTTTTTTGAAGATTTATTACATAGTAGTCACCTTCCTCAGCCAGTTTCCTCCTTCACATTATAGCCAAGATTGCAAATTCAGTTATCTATTCAATAGGAATAAAAAAATTTACTACAACATCACATTACCTGTTCTAGATTCCAGCACTGTCTTCAGGGACCAGTTACAGTTCAACCACTTGTTCCACAACAACAACCAAAAAAATACACCAACTTGATGCTGCAGTTGCTTTCACAGTTAGTTATTCATGTTATATTGTTTAGTTCCTTTCTTTTTCTGCCATAGTTACTAGCTCTGAGTAGCTAAAGGGGCTTTTACAAAAACAGGAGAAATGCATTTAAGTCATATGGAGGCTGCATGCTTATTACTAATCTGACAGGGTGTAATAACAATACAAAAACATCACTGAAGAGAAAAAAATGAGCAGAATATGCAATTATTTTGTGAAAGAGTTTCTTTCCTTCAGGGAGAAATCTGCACATTTACCATCTGTAACAAAGGAGATGTTGGACTACGTAAGTGAATTACCTCAGCTCTGTGTTTGTATGTATATAGCATGGGATAAACTTGAAATGACATTAAGTAATTTTGTTAGAGTAAAAATAATAAAGAACATTAAAAGGTATGCCTAATATAATGAACTCCAAAGATACATTTTCAAAGTTTTTTCAAAAAACTATAGTATGTAATTCATATGAGAAATCAAATGTGATGTAAAGCAATACAAATTTTCTCTGATTAACAAATTATATGGCATAAAGCTTTCATTATTCTCCATAATATATGTGAACTGAACATCCACAATATGTTGTAAGGAAAAAGAACCAGTTTATTAACACTCTAGCCAAAGAGTTAGAAGTTTTGTTACTAATGACACATTTACACAAGAAGTTAAAGAATCTGAGAAAAAAGATTCTAGTACTTTAAATGATCGTAGAGCTCAAACTTTTTTTTATAATAACTTCAATATAACATTAAATGTTTATCTTTATTTCTACAAGTCCTCTTAAGGTCTGAGAATTAATTAAACTGATAAAAATTAGATTAACAAGAGAAAAGCATACTACAAGTTTGACATGGCAGTCCTCATAAAGAAACAGAGATCCAAGGGTGGTCCTGTGGCCTGTGGCTAAGAGAATTATGTCCTACATGGTCAATTGCAGTTAGAATCCCAGCCCCAGTGGCTTGAAAAAATACAGAGCACATGTGCATGTGTGCTCCAAATTCTGACAGAACGAAGAAGTGAAGTAGAAATGATTGCAGCATGACCACATCCCACTGAGGGGTGCTGTGTGTTTCTCTCTTTTTCTTTCTCTCTCTTTGGCAAGCATATACACCCTCTGGTAAAAAAAAAAAAAAAAAAAAAGGAGAAAGAAAGGATAGAAGGCTCAATGAAGCAAAAGAATCAGTAGTTTATAAAACTGAATGAGACTAACAGTTGCTAAATTGTGAGGAAGGAACTAAATTATTTGTGCAGGCTTAAAAGACAGAAGTTATTTTAACAAGGTCAGTACGGAATTCCTCAATTTTGATTTCTTGTCCTTGAGGATAGTATTGTTGTATATTTCTAGTATAGGGAGAACATCTTTTACATGGGAATTTCATCTTTTGCTTCTAAGAACAGCACTAAGGTCAAAGTGATCTTTTTGCAGATCCTGGTTTTCAAGTGTCTTTAACTCAAATAGTCAATATGCCAGAATAGCATATTTTAACTCCTTCACCATCTACCTAGCACTCTTAGACAGCTGTAGAAAAGAGTTAAAAACTTTGTTTTTTAGTTTGGGCTAGTTGTGAGAATAATGAGTTAAATGGAAGGACAAGTATGTTTAGGATGGTGAGTATATTAAATCACATATCTTATTGTTATTTTTTTCCTTCTGAGATTATTTCTTATCTTCAGCTATGCATTAAGGCATTTGATTATCTAATTCTCAGTGATTTTTTTTTTTGAGAGGTTTTTGCTTTAAAGCGTGTGTGCTTGCCAGAGAGACAGAGAGCAAGAAATCACCCCCCGGGGGGATGGCCATGCCACAATCCCTTCTGGTACATTCTCCTCTCGGGATCTTGAGCATGCACACACACACGCCCGGCGTAAGTTTAAGCCACCAGGTCGGGGACTCTAGCCACGGTTGACTACATGGGAGTTCAGCTACATAGCCATTATGCTAATTGCTGGTACTGTGATTTTTTTGTTTTATAACAGAAAACCTTTTACATGTTAGTCAGACATTAATTGTATTGAGTAGATGTCTTTAAACTCTACTATAAGTGACTTGTGGTCACCTCAGAGAGTATTCTCCTTCCCTTAAACACTCTGCAAATGACATCAATTTGAAAGGTGGATACAGCAGAGATTCCACTTACCAGTGTTATCTCCTCCTATGTCTAAACATTTTGAAGACAGTGATCAAGTCAGTTCAACTAGACTTTTTAAGTGACTAGAACAGATCACTACTTATTAAGCACACAATTTTAAGTAAAAGACATATAATTGCCTGAACTTATTGATTGCATGGTCATTGAGTAATCAGATGTACTATCATTTACTTGGATAGAATACCTTTTCAGATTAGGTGATTTTTTAGTATGCTTTATTATTCTAGACTCATATTCCTTTACTTTTTAAATATATAGCATATAGTTTATTAAAAATTTCTCTTATAATATACTTAGGGAGTAACTTATTTACCTTTTCTCCCATCTGTCTGGATTTATTAAGCATCTGGAAAATAATAAAAAGGTACAAGTGTGATTCTTTTTTTTTAAGAATTATTTTATTTAACTTTATTTATTTATTTATTTATTTATTTATTTATTTATTTATTTATTTATATTTTATCATAGAGTGACAGAGTGAGAGATAGAGAGGGAAAGTGAGAAAGCAAGCCACCAGGTCCAGGACTCGAGCCTCGGTTGGCTATGTGGGAATCCAGCACCCTTAACCACCATGCCATCTGCCGGCCCCAAAAAGGTACAAGTGTGATTCTAATTTCAGTATTGTTGTACTGACAAAACTTTATGTTTCATCCAAATTCACTTTATGTAAGACAGTGTGTATCTTGAGACGATATTCATGAGACATCTCTAGCCCAGTGATAAAGGGGACAATGGTAGATACAATAATCACATTATTTTCCTTCTGTGCCAATTCCCAGTCTCTCTGAGCATTTTCATGTGCCAGCTGGAAAAGAACCCACAAGGTTTCATATAAGATGTGCCTAATTCTTTTTCTGAATTTATGAGCATCAAGGATATTATACTCAACGGTCACATCTAAACTGCTTTGATCCCCAGTGTCTTCCCTATGCCATCATCCTTAAGGCCGTAGCTGCCTCATAGTTTGATTTTTGATGGTGCCATCATCCTTAAGGCCATTGCTGCCTCATAGTTTGATTTTGCCAGTCAAAGGCTCAGTTTTGAACTCTGTCTTATTCCTCTTCTCATATGAATGCTTTAATGTGTTCAAAATTAAGTCAATAAGCAGGACTCAACCCATGTTTTCTAGTCAAAAATTATTTTTGGACATTAATAAAAGATTTAAAATCACTACTAAAATGTAAATTATTTTTGGACATTAATAAAAGATTTAAAATCACTACTAAAATGTAACCACTATTTTTTTTGGCTAGTGTAAGTCACTTCTGTTTTTCATTTTCTATGACTATACCATGCTGATTTTTTAAAAGAAATTACCTACTAATTAACCATAATCAAAAATTAACTGCTGAGAGTGGTGACATAGAAAGGGTTCATTATCCTTCTTAGTATCTGCCACATCTTGTATTGTAGATGAAATACATTTAGAGAATTAGAGGATTTCAGCTGTTCTGTCATTATGGAGCTTAAAAATATTTTTAGCTAACCCTTGATTTCTTTAAAAATTCACTATCTTAAAATATGGTGGTCTCTTTCTATAAATTGTGTCACATAGTGTATAGTCTCAGAAATTATCTTTTGTTGTCAAGAATAGTGCCAAAGTGTGTTCTAGTGAAAACAATGTATTGAGTGAGATTTTTGGTTGAGACTAGTATTAATAATTTCCCACCAGCCTTGAAAACCAGCAGTTAGCATAATTGCTATGTCGCTGGACTCCCATGTAGTCGACTGCAATTCACGTCCCGGACCCGGTGGCTTAGAACTCACGCCGGGCGCGTGTGCGTGCGTGCCCAAGATCCTGAGAGGAGAATGGAGGAGAAGGGATTGTGGTGTGACCATCCCCCCTGGGGGGGGCGATTTCTCGCCTTCTGTCTCTATGTCTCTCTTTGTCTGTCTGGCGAGCACACGCGCCCTATAGCGAAAAACCTCTCCAAATAAATAAATAAATAAATAAATAAATAAATAAATAAATAAATAAATAAATAAATAAATAAATAAATAAATAAATAAATAAATAAATAAATAAATAAATAAATAAATAAATAAATAAATAAATAAATAAATAAATAAATAAATAAATAAATAAATAAATAAATAAATAAATAAATAAATATTTACCCACCAGCCTAAAGATTATTTGATACATTAGGACCAGCAGGTGGCATGGTGATTAAGAAGCTGGACTACTACATGGCTGAATGTAGTTCAAGTCCAGGACATAGCAGCTTGCTCTCTCTCTCTCTCCAGTCAAATACAAAAATAGTAATAAATAAAATTACATGTAATAATTCTTAAAATTTTTAAAAAGATTTTTTGATGTGTTATTTATTTTGAATTCCATGACAGCTGCATTATTATCCCATTTTACAGAAATGTAAACAAACTTATACATAATAAAAGGCAGGGGCAAATACAATGTATTAACAATAGTACAGTCTGGACCAGCAGAGGGAGTATCCCTTACATCACTGGACTCCCACATGGCTGACCATGGCTTGAATCCTGAATCCAGTGGCCTCAAAAGCACTCCAGGCATGTGAGCATAAGTGCCCAAAATCCTGGGAGAAGAATGGAGAAAGGATGCGGTGTGGCCATCCTCCCTGGGGGGATGATTTCTCATTTTCCTTCTCACTGTCTCTGTCTTTCTATGGTGAGCACACACACACACCCTAAAGCAAAAACCTCTTTATTAAAAAACAAAAAAAGAATTGTTCCACTTATCTTTATTTATTTATTTTAATTTGACCAAAGAGGGATGGAGAGAGAGAGAGAACAAATGAGAAAGCAAGCCACAGGTCCGATACTTGAACCACAGTCAGCCATGTGGGAGTCCAGCACCCTTAACCACCACACCGCCTGCTGGCCAGGCAAAAACCTCTAGCAACAACAACAACAAAAAAACCACAGTAGTACAGTCAATAATAAATAATATAATTGGCGATACATAATTTAGTTATAACATTTTTAGTTTTAAATGTAATAGCATAATAAATTTTACCCAAAATAACATTGACCATGATTTGGTTTAATGCTTCTTCTTGTAAAATCTTCTCTCATTTCATCTGATCTTTTCACTCTTTTAACAAATCTTCCATATTCTCACATCTACCACAGGGCTCATTGGTACCTTGTGATTTTTCTGTTACACTGTTCATTTGAAATCTGTTCATTCTCTTATTAATTTTTAATCCAGATTCCCAAAAGAAGAAAACTGATAGGCTCAGATCATATTTTGGAATGATATTCAGAATGTAAGCTATTGGTTAGTATGTTAATTGTCTACCTTTGAGGCACATCTGTTCCTGGTCCAGTTTTCTGGGCCAACTATGGAGGATCATTTGCCAAACGTTGCTGTCTAAATTGTGAGTCCTTTAGCAGGTAGCTATACGATGATAATGAACACTGGAAATCAATAAGCAAGAAGGGGTAGGATAAGCTAATAAAGGATGCACACTTTTCTGGTTATTGATAATGACAAAACTTAAAGCACTCAGAAATGTCATATTTAAAAATGATAAACTGCATTCAAAGACATGTTACTGTTAGGAATGACAAATGGCATATGTTTCATTCAGTACTCAACTTTCATTTGATACTGAGAGCTTGCACTGCAATTCTGATAAACTCAGTATAAAAAACTCTCAAAATGGAATCATTTGTAATCCCTGAAAATTCCCTGGGAGCGTCTCTGGGTGAAGATACTTGACTATTACCTAAGCCTTCTTCTATCTCCACATTTATATTCTTAGCTGAATTTCTTTAAGAATTTGTACTTGAGAACACTATAAACTATAACATTTTAGGTGTCCTGGTATAAACCTGACTTTTACAGCTGAAAGGCAGAGATCTAGGAAAATAATCATCTTGTAAAAGGTCATCTAAATTAGAGTTAAGAATTTAAATATTTAAATACCTGAGTATCATATTTGTTAATTATCCTTAAATCATGCTGTTTCTACCCTAAGCCCCAAATTAAAACAATCCTGAGTAATATGGGCATATTTATTATTCAACAAGTTTGGAGAAACAGTGAACTAACTAATTGAGCATTCTGTTTTCTAAAGATTTCATATACTAACTCATTAGCTAATTTTCAATATGTAGTAAATAGTAAGCTATATTATAATAAAAAAAATCAAACTCTATGATATCTTTTTGAACTCCTTTATTGTGTTCTGAATGCTTATCCTCCACAAATTTGCAAATGAAACTTAATCCCCAATGTGATAGTATTAGGAGGTAGGGCCTTCTAAGAGATGATTAGCTCACGAACATTCATCATGAATCGAATTAATGCTCTTAAAACTGGGGCTTAAAGGAGCCAGGCCTTTTACCCTTCTGCCATGGGGAAACAGCTAGAAGTCACTGTCTGTGACTTCTACATCTGCTGGCATCTTGATTTTGGACTTCCAGCCTCTAGTTAACAACAAATTTGTATTGTGTACAAATTACCTAGACTAAGGTACTTTGTGATAGTAGACAAAATGAACTATGAAAGAAATTGGTACAGTTGTTAAGGGAACCTGTCCCACATAGCTGAATGTGGTTTAAATTTGGGATGGCAGCTTGAAAAACATGCCAGGCAAGTGTGCGTGTGTGTCCCAAATCCCAATGTTATAGAGAAATGAAGAAGGGATTGTGGGATGACCATGCCCCATTGGGGAATGCTTCCCCTTCTCACTTTGTCTCTTTCTGATGAACACACTCATCATGTGATTAAATAAATAAATAAATAAATTGTTACTACTATGGCAACATATTTTTATTGTAGAGTTAGAACTAGACACATGTCAGCAAGAAGAAAAGTACAGACAACATTACAATTTAAAAACTACTTTGGGACCAGGAGTTAGTATAATGGCTATGTCGCTGCACTCCCATGTGATCTACTGCAGTTCAAGTCCCGGACCCGGTGGCTTAAACTCACGCTGAGCGCTTGTGCATGTGTGCCCAAGATCCTGAGAAGAGAATGGAGGAGAAGGGATTGCGGTGTGACCATTTCTCGCTTTCTGTCTCTCTGTCGTTGACTTTATTTGGAAGCCACACAACCATTACGAAAAAACCTTTTAAAAAAAAAAAAAAAAACAAGAAAAAAACCCCTGCTTTATAACTTCTTTTATAATGATCTTGTCTTTGTTTCCTTAACCACTGTGCAACAGAGATGCCCTAATGTATTAGTCAGAATTTTTTTTTTTTGGAGAGGTTTTTTCACTATAGGGAGTGTGTGCTCGCCAGACAGAGAGAGACATAGAGACAGAAAGCGAGAAATCACCCCCCAGGGGGATGGTCATGCTGCAATCCCTTCTCCTCCATTCTCCTCTCGGGATCTTGGGCACGCACACACACGCGTCTGGGGTGAGTTTTTAAGCCACTGGGTCCAGGACGTGAACCGCGGTCGACTACGTCAGAGTCCAGTGACATAGCCATTACACTAACTGCTGGTTCCCTAGTCAGAATTTTTTAAATTATTTAAATTTATGCATTCACTGCAATAAACTTTGGAGTTAATAAAAAGAGAGAGAAAGCGATCTGTAGGATGGTTTATGTAGCATGATCTTGGTTTTATGAACAGTGTACATATATACATTTTTTTTTTAATTTTTTGGAGAGGGTGCATGCGCTCTCCAGAAAGACAGAGAGAGAGAGAGAAAGTGAGAAATCACCCCTCAGAGGATATGGCCATGCCGCAATCCCTTTTCCTCCATTCTCCTCTTGGGATCTTAGGCATGCACACACAAACACACCCGGCATGAGTTTAAGCCACTGGGTCTGGGACTTGAACTGCAGTCGACTACATGGGAATCCAGCGACATAGCCATTACACCAGCTACTGGTCTCATATGAACAGTGTATATTGACATGTATAAAATAATCCAGAAACATGTACCAAGTTATTAACAAGTGTTTCTCTGAGGCATTAGGATTAGAAGGGCATGGAAATAAATAAAACAACTTTTCTTATTTTGTGTAATATTATTTTTGTAATGAGAGAATTATGGAATGTTCCTATTTTTTTGTTTTGTATCTTTCAAATTAAATAAAACTCTAGAAAAGCTACCCAATTAAATAATTCATTTTCGCCATTCATTTTATTAATTTAGCTTTATGTTGCTATCATGCAGTTTGTTATTTTGTTGTTCTGTCCTGTATTTCCAAGGCTATCAGAAATTCAGTATGATGCTTTCCAACCCATTCAGTACAAATATCAGAATCTCTTTTGCAGTTTCCATTTATTCATACATGTGCTAAATAATGTAATAACTACATAGCATTTTAATTTCTGACAAGCTCCTGACCACTGGGAACTATTAAAATCACAATTAAAGACAATAATTTAACAAGCAAGGACATCTCATTCATCAGTTGATATGTTCCACCAGAGTAGACCACTGTCATTTTCTCTCTCTTAAAAAGAAGCTAGAGTCCTTGATTATCTGGAGAAACAGGGGTGATGGGCTTATAAAAATATTGTGACTATCTCACATTCATTTAATGATAAAGAGGAGTTTTTCTGTCTTTAAAAGCAAGTTTAGTCGCCAAGAGCAGGAAGGCTACTGGATTGAAAAAAACGAAACAAAATCTTTTAAGAGCACAGTGTTGACAGGATTTGTGGGAAAAACAGTCTCTTATGTGAAAGAGAGTGGGAACCCCTAAGAGTAAACAGATCACAGGAGCATTTACTGCTTTTTTCCTGAGGCATCTGCTAATCTAAGTAAACTGGGCTTGGAGTTTGGTTGCCCTGCTGGGCACAAAGGAAAGTCAAATCATTGTTTGGCCTAGGGGCTGGGGTCCCAGTGGGAAAGCAAACACATTTTAAACCACAATATACCACACCCTAAGGGTGAGAAGAAATAATTCTGATACAGATCCCCAGTAATGGGGATAGAGTTGCAAGGAAACTCTCCATCTCCCATCTAGAGCAAGGAAAAATTAGAAAATGAACAAAATAGCTATGAGTCAAGCCTGCAGTTTGTAAATCATTACAAGGTCTTTGTCTTTTCCTCTGAATCAATTTAAGGCCCTTGTAGGGCTTGAAGCAGAGAAGTGATAGAATCTGAATTAAATTCAAAGTATCCCTGAGGCTACTGTGTGAGAGATAGTCTGTAGTGGGAAGGGTAGAAGCAGGGAAGATGGTTACTCAGCTAGTGCTTATCAAGAGAGAAGTCCAGACTCTGTGATAGCAGTGGAGGTGGTAAAAAGAGGTCACATGTAGACAGCTTTCATAGGTACAGCACTTTGGAGTTTCTGACTGCGTGAATGTGGGATGTGAGCAAAAGAAACTGACATCAAAATTGTTGAAAATGTATAAACCTTTCAGTCCAGTCATTCCACTTGAAGGTATGTATCTCAGAGATATTCTTACCCATTTGGACAAGGAGACAAATATAAGAATACATGATTCAATGTTATTTCTTAATGTTCATTTCCAACACCAGGGGAAATAAACAGAATCTGATATCTTTAAGTCATTTCAGTAATATTCAACAATTAAGAGTGCTAGATCTATGTGTATTAACATAGTTGATCTCAAAAATAAAATTGAATGAGAAAATAAATTAATAGGTACAAAATAACACTCCTTATGTAAATAATAAATCCCTAATCCAATATGTATATCAAGTACAAGTATATAAATTAAAAGAAACATACAAGGAACCAGCAGATGGAGTAATGGTTAAATTGCTGGACTCCCATGTAGTCTACCACAGTTCCAGTCCCAGACTTGGTGACTTCAAACTCACCCAAGGTGTGTGTGTGTGCGTACCCAAGATGCCAAGAGGAGAATGGAGGAGAAAGGTTTACAGTGTGGCCATCCCTGTGGGTGGTGATTTCTCGCTTTCTACCTCTCTGTCTCTCTTTCTGTCTCTCTGGCGAGCACACACATCCTATTGCAAAAACCTCTCTTGAAAAAAATCATACAAAAACTAGAATTGGAATGATATGCACAACTTTAGGGAAGTGATATATTTTGGGGAATGAAGGAAGGTTAGAAAATGGAGATGAATATATGAGCATTTGTCGTATTACTCTGTATTTCTTGGTATTTTCCAACAATTCTTTAAAGAATTGAGGCAAAAGAAACTGTTTAAAATAGAATTCTAACCAACAAAATTACAAGGCACTTGATTATATTGGTATCATATCATACAAAGTTAGTTCCCAATATTGTAGTCAAATCTGTTCAATGATTTTAGCACAAATTCATTGAGAACCTTTTGTTGACAAGGAGAATACTCATAGAGTATGATCCAGACCCTGAGAAACAAACGATCAAGTGATGTTTCTTATTTTTGGTAAAATAGAGATATTTTTCTTAAATGATTTAAGAAATAAGTTAGGCAAAGTAGTATCATTCTCATGTTTTTATTACATTTTGACTGGAAGAACTTCTTAATGGGGAGAAAGGCACATATGACATTAGGTTAGAAATGTATTCAGTTGCTAGAACAAAAACAGAAAGGTTGCTGATTCCACAGAATCATAGGAGGAAAGCCAACTATTTAAAATGAGTAAATACAGTATCTAAAAGATAAAAAATGCTTACAACTGAATCTCAAACCTAGCCAGTCTAGAAAACAAACAAACAAACAAACAAACAAACAAACAAAAAACCAAGACAAAACAAAACAAACAAATAAAAAAAACAAGAAAGAATGAAATACCATCCTAGGAATTTTTTTCCAAAAGCAAGTAGAGTTGGAATACCTGAAATTAGTGTCATTCCTAAGCCTTGAAATCATGAGCTCTAAGTCTCTTGTAATTAAATGAAACACATAATTTTAAATAACATATGTATGAATATGTTATGTATGAAAACATTTTGATGGGAACCAGCAGTTAGCGTAATGGCTATGTTGTTGGACTCCCACGTAGTCGACCGCGGTTCGTGTCCCGGACCCGGTGGCTTAAAACTCACGCCGGGCGCGTGTGCGTGCGTGCCCAAGATCCCGAGAGGAGAATGGAGGAGAAGGGATTGCGGCGTGACCATCCCCCCTGGGGGGTGACTTCTCGCTTTCTGTCTCTATGTCTCTCTCTGTCTGTCTGGCGAGCGCACGCGCCCTACAGTGAAAATCTCTCCAAAAAAAAAAAACATTTTGATATCTCTGCTATGCAGAGATCTAAGATACCTAATGTTATAAATGTGGATATATTAATCTAAGAATAATAATAAAACTATTTTTAATGTATACTTATTTAGGGTCACACATAATAGAAATTAAACAATTAAACTAACTTTTTACATTGTGTTATTGAATAATGACCTTAAGAGGTTGAATGTACTAATATGAGCACTGTAAAACAGGTAAATAACATGAAGTTTAGAAAAAATGAACTGCTCAGCTAGTAAGTGACCCTTTCTATGAGTGGGAATATGACTTTGTTATTTATTTTTTTAATGAGTGCAAGGGAGAGAGAGAGACAATTTTTTAAGAAAAATTTTTTGCTCTGGGACATGTGTGCTTGCCACAGAGACCGAGAGAAACTGAGAAACTGAAAGTGAGAAATCACCCCCCAGAGGGATGATTACGCCGCAATCCCTTCTTCTCCAGTCTCCTCTCAGGATTTTGGGCATGCATGCACACACACCTGGCATGAGTTGTTTTGTTTTGTTTTTTGGAGAGATTTTTTTTTTTTTTTTGCTACAGGGTCTGTGTGCTCGCCAGAAAGACAGTGAGAAACAGAAAGTGAGAAATCACACCTGAGGGAAACGGCCACACCACAATCCCTTCTCCATTCTCCTCTCGGGATCTTGCGCATGCATGCACATGCGCCCATAGTGAGTTTAAGCCACTGAGTCTGGGATTTGAATCAAGGTCAACCACATGGGAGTCCAGCAACATAGCCATTACACCAACTGGTGGTCCTCTGGCCTGAGTTTTAAGCCACTGGGTCCAGGATTCAAACTGCAGTCGACTACATGGGAGTCCAGTGATGTAACCATTATACCATCTACTAGTCCCTAGAATGACAGTTATTTTTGACAGGGTATCATTATACAGTGATCCTCCTGTCCTAGTCTCCTTGTTAGCTAGGATTATAGACTTGCACTTCTGTCCTTAGCCTGTTCAAACTGGTCCAGGAACTGAATCCAGGATACAGTGATACCCTGTTGCTTATGCCACAATGGTTGGGTCTGGGGGGTGGTGGGGGGGGAGCTTTTAATTTGTAATTGGGGGATCTGGTTTAAAATTCTAGCTTAATGATTTATCATCTGGTTTATTTTGAAAATGTTAAATTTTCCAGGGTTCATGTTCTTTATTTTAAAAACTATTATTTAACTACATTAGAGATACTAAGAATAATGTGAAAATTATAGAAGTAATACATTGATTTAAAAGAGTCCCTAGTTCATAGCAAACTTTTGTTTATTTTCTGTTATATAATTTTTAAAATATCATCAAGTAACTATGAAGATAATGGTGAAAGGTCAGGTTGACAAATTGACTAACTCCTAGTTAAAGAACAATAACATAGGGGACCAGCAGGTGGCATGGTGGTTAATGTGCTGGACACTCCCACATGGCTGACCATGGTTTGAGTCCTGGACCTAGTGACTTGCTTTCTTGCATTCTCTTTCTCTCTCTTTGTCTCTCTCTGGTCAAATTAAAATAAATGAATGAATACATAAAATTAAAAATAAACAATTATTTTAAAAGAGAACATATTAGAAAATCTCCCTTAATCTCATATCATTCTGTCATCAATAGTTTTGTCATCATTAGGGATGAATTGCATTTTAAAACAGTCCACATATTGGGCCAGCAGGTGACATGGAGGTTAAAATGTCTGAATCCCTTGTGGTCAATTCTGTGGTTTGAATCCTAGACTTGGCAATATGAAAATCATGCCAGTTGTGTTTGTGCGCATGCATGCATGCCCAAAATGCCCAAAATCCAGAGAGGAGAATGGAAGAGTAGGGATCATGGCGTGGCTATCCTCCCTGGGAGATGATTTCTCACTTTTCCTTTTTCTCTCTCCCCAGCAAGTGAACATGCATTATGGCAAACTAAAAAATTAAAAAAAAAAGAATTAAAAAAAAAAGAAAAGAAATAAAGTCAACATATTAAAAGTCATATTGGGACCAGCAGTCAGCATAATGGCTATGTCGCTGGACTCCCACATAGTCGACCGCGGTTCGTGTCCCCGACCTGGTGGCTTAAACTCACGCCGGGCGCTTGTGCATGCGTGCCCAAGATCCTGGGAGGAGAATGGAGGAGAAGGGATTGCAGTGTGGCCATCCCCCCGGGGGGTGAGTTCTCGCTTTCTGTCTCTCTGTCTCTCACTCTCTGTCTGGCGAGCGCACGCGCCCTATAACAAAAATCTCTTAAAAAAAAGTCATATTAAAGTTCCAAGTGCTAATAATATTATATTAAGCATAGACTAAATTTTGATTATTATAACTGAGATTTGTTGATGTAAACAATTGAGACATAACCTTAATAACATTTTTATTCATGCATTTAATTATTCATGGTATTTTATTTAAAATTCCACCATATTAGAGTGTGACAACTTCTGTTTTAACTTTCATGTAATTCTCATTTTTTTCTTTTCTTGCTTACCTTACCCTACTTGCCTAACTCCATCTTCAAACCTCACATTTGTCAGAGAGATATTTGAAAGTTTAGAAACATTGTTTTCCAATATCCATATTTAATACACAAAGAAGAGAAAAATTTAAAAATTATATATATATGTGGGTTTGTGTGTGTGTGTGTGTGTATATATATATATATATATGTAATATAT